>NC_090826.1:23992318-24279818 GCF_028021215.1 Eschrichtius robustus | reverse complement strand
CCAGGCTGACTTTCTGGGGATGTGGTCTGGGGCACTTGGGATTGGACATTTGCCTCTGCTCTGTTTGTTTAATCCCTGAAGAGGAGTGGGGTTTCCCTCTCTCCTCCAGTTCTGCTTCCTCAGCTGCAGGAGTGAAACAGTGCAACCCAGACTGCGACTTGAACCCACGGTCTTTCCACTGAGATCACACACCTGGTGTCAGGACTTAAGGAAGCTCAGGTTCTTGATGTCTCATCGCGGAAAGAACTCAGTGAGAGACAAAGTGATGCGTAAGAAGTGGATTTATTTAGAGAGAAACACTCCACAGACAGAGTGTGGGCCATCTCAGAAGGCGAGAGGCCCCGAAAAGTGGAGTGGTTAGTTTTTATGGACTGGGTATTTTCTTTCCTTTTTTTTCCTAGGTTTTTGCAGACAGTCTAAGAGTTTCTTTCTCTTTCTGTTTTTTTCTTCCTTTTTTTCCTTCTTTCTTTCCTTCTTTCTTTCTTGTCTTTCTTTCTTTCTTTCTTCCTTTCTTTCTTTTCTTTTTCTTTTTTCTTTCTTTCTTTCTTCCTTCCTTTCTTTCTTTCCTTTCTTTTTTCTTTCTTTCTTCCTTCCTTTCTTTTCTTTCTTTCTTTTTCTTTCTTTCTTTCTTCCTTTCTTTCTTTCTTTTTTCTTTCTTTCTTCCTTCCTTCCTTCCTTTCTATCTTTTTCTTTCTTTCTTTCTTTCTTTCTTTCTTTCTTTCTTTCTTTCTTTCTTTCTTTCTTTCTTTCTTTCTTTCTTTTCTTCCTTCCTTCCTTCCTTTCTTTCTTTCTTTCTTCCTTCCTTTCTTTTCTTTCTTTCTTTTTCTTTCTTTCTTTCTTTCTTCCTTCCTTTCTTTCTTTCTTTCTTCCTTTCTTTGTTTCTTTTTTTTCTTTCTTTCTTCTTTCTTTTTCTTTCTTTCTTCCTTCCTTCCTTTCTTTCTTTCTTTTCTTTCTTTCTTTCTTTCTTTTTTCTTTCTTTCTTCCTTCCTTTCTTCCTTTCTTTTCTTTTTTTCTTTCTTTCTTTCTTTCTTTCTTTTCTTTCTTTCTTTCTCTCTCTCTTTCTTTCTCCCTTTCTCTCTATATTTATTTATTTATTTATTATTTATTTTTTATTTTGGCTGCACCAGGTCTTAGTTGTGGCACAGCGGGATCTTTGTTGTGGTATGCGGGCTCTTAGTTGCGGCATGCGTGTGGGATCTAGTTCCCCAACCAGGGATCAAACCTGGGCCCCCCTGCATTGGCAGCACGGAGTCTTACCCACTGGACCACCAGGGAAGTCCCAGGACTGGGTATTTTCATAGGTTAATGAGTGGGAGGATTATTCTAACTATTTTGGGGAAGGGGCAGGGATTTCCAGGAATTGGACCACAGCTCACTTTTTGACCTTTGATGGTTGGCCTCGGAACTGTCCTGGCCCTGGTGAGTGTGTCATTTAGCGAATGCATTACATACAATGAGCGTATAATGAGGCTCAAGGCCCACTGGAAGTCGAATCTACGACCATCTTGGACCTAGTTGGTTCTAACCAGTTTTTGTCATGTTCTGTGGCTATGTCATTCTCTTAAAGGTTGTGCCCTGCCCCCTGCCCTCCTGTTTCAGGAGCACTCATTAGAGGGAGGTGCCACTATCCCCATTTCACACAGGTGGACGTTGAGGCTTCGAGAGGGCAGGTGACACCACAGTCATGCAGCCAGTGAGGGGCATGTGAGGGGGGCTGCCTGCCTCCCATGTGGGGGGTCCCTGGGGCAGGGGCTGTGTCTCATCCATGGTGCGCACCCGCAGAGGCTTGCTGAGGGGACGTGGTCATGCCCACCTCCAGTCCTCGTGGCTCAGAAAACAGCAGGGAGAACCAAGCAGCTCTGAGGCCTGGGCTTGGGGAGCAGATGCTAGGCAGGTCTCTGTCCTTCCATAAGGGAGTCTGGTTCAAAGTGAAGATGGGAGGAGAAAGCCCTGCGCCCACAACACCTCTTGGTCCTTAGGGCTCAGGGTGGAGTCAGAGCGTGTCTGGGTGGCTGGACCCAGGAGGGTGACTGTCTCCAGTCCGCTGACAGTTCAGGCTCCTGTGAGCTGAGTCAGGAGGTGGTGGAGGAAAGAGGGCTGCGGGCAGCGGAGGAGAGGGGTGAACTCTCAGTGTCTGATGCTCTGGGCGCTGCTGGCTCCCGCCTCCCTCCAGCTCCCTCCTCCCTCCAGCTCCCTCCCCTCCAGCTTCTCTCACGGCCTCTCCCCATCACTCTCTCTCTCTCTGGGTGCATATTAATCTCTCCCTATCTTTTTTCTGTCTTGCTATCTGTGCCCTTTTTTTTCTCTGCCTCCACACTCCATTTGTTCTCCCTGCCTGTCTGAATTGTATCTCTCTCTCCATCTCTGTCCAGATGTGTGCGCTGGGGCAGAGGTGGGGGGCTGTGAGTATATTTCTCATTCTCTTTATGCCTCTGTTACACTCTTATTTTTATACCCGTTCCCAAAGGCTCTTTTTCTTCTTCTCTGTGTGCGTTTGCATGTATGTGTTTCTGTATCTTTCTCTTTTTATATATTTTTCTGCCTTTACCTCCCTCTAGGTGTCTTTTTCTTCTCTTTCTTTCTTTCTTTTTTTTTTTGGTTTTTCTCTCCCCACGGCTTGCTGCCCTCTCTTTCTCCCTCATCTCTCCTTGTACTTGCTTTCTCTTTCCATGGGTCTCTGTCTCTATCTCCCTCTGTCTCTCTATCTCCACCCTGTCATGGAGGAGCACAGGGGATGATGAGCACACAGAGCCTGATGGGTGGGAAGGAGCTGACCTGCCGGAAGTGTGGAACGAGAGCTTCCAAGCTGGGGGAACAGCCTGTGTGAAAACTGATTGTGTGGATTCACTCTGATTGGAGATTCAAAGAGAAGAAAGTCCTGGACTGCTATGGAAGTGGGGACAGAGGGAGGCCTAACCCAGCCAGCATGGGGCAGGGCCAAGAGGACTTTGAGGAATCAGGGCCAACTTCTTGGAGGAGGAGGCACTCAAGCTGGGTCCTGACGTTTGGTGGAATGTGGAGATAAGCACAAGGGCTCGCTTAGCCCAGGGAAGAGTCTGAGCAAAGGGCTGGCAGTGGGGCACCTCAGTCAGGGATCCTGAGGACGAGCTTTGTTGGCCTGGTCCACTGGTCACCAGAAGGGAAGTGGTGGGAGCCGAGGCTGCAATGCAGGTGGTGGCCGATGGGGTCAAGAGGCAGATCCTCGAGTGCCAGGTTACGACCCTGCAGTGGGGGCCCCTGAAGGTCTTGAAGGAGAGGAAGGTCAGCAGCAGTGAGCAAGATGGACGAGGAGAGGCGGGGGGGTGGGGGCGACACCTCAGGCAGGGGACCTGGGGAGGAGGCCATCTTATTAGGCAAGGACAGAGGAGAGATGGAGCCCGAACCAGGGTGAATGGGTGAACGTGGAGGAGGGGCAGAGAACACTAGCACTACTATTACTACTACTGCTAATATCAGACACCGTATACTAAGCACTTACTAAGTGCCAGGCACTTATGCTAGTTTCCTATTTAATTCTTACGACTACCCAGTGGAATTGGTACAAATGTTCATCCCATTTTACAGACATGTAACTGAGGCTCAAAGATGCTAAGGAAAGTGATGAACCTGGTGATGCACCCCCGAACCCCCCTCCAGGAATGAGCGCTGCCCCTCCCATCCCCCCCCCCAGCTGCTGGCAGGGCTATGGGAAGGGCCCTGTATTGGGACCCCCGCAGGGGGTTACCAGCCTGAAGGGAACGGCCTGGCCTGAGGTCCTATCCGCTCGCTGAGGTAGCATGTCCCCAGTGGTGGCTGCCTCTTAGCTGGCCTGCAGCTCCCTAGGCCACCTGCCTGAGCTGGGGTTTGGGATGACATTTCTTGGCCGGGAAATTGGGGCCAACTTGGAGGGTCAGAGCCGGGGCTCTCATGGAGGAGCAGACAAGGAAGCACAGCTTCCTGGCCCCCGGGGGCCCCCGGAGCACTGCCCAGGGAGGAGAGGCTTGCACCAGCTCATTCTTCAGAGGAGGGAACAGGGCCTGGGGATGCTGTCCTCTGGCCACAGCTGGTCAGAGCTGGGGAGGAGGGGAAACACATCTGTAAAATAGAGACATCGGAGTCCAGGACAGTTCATTAGTTTTCCAGGTTGAATTCCCTGGTTTCTGCCCCTGGTGCTGGCAGATGACACTGAGACACTCCTCCTTCCCCCTGTCAACTACAAATTGGCACTTGCCATCTACCTCTACAAGGATTAAATTAGGTGCCACTGCGGCTGCTGATCTTCAACACTCCCTGAAAGGAATTCAGGGTGGAGATCAGGAATGAGGCACTCTGTGCTCTGAGAAAAACTGGCAGAACAGGTCTTCAGATAGTTAGATATTTTCAGGAGCTGATTTTATGAGCCCAATTCTTGCATCTTCTCATATCTAGAAAAGCACTAAATTCCTTCATGGTGACATCTGTTCCTCGTGACTAGCAGTAACCCTCATGAGACCTTCTGCAAAAATATGTGCTTGATTGCATGTAGTCCCCCTTCACCAAAATCACATATATATTGAACTTCCCCCTCTACCTCTTTGGAGCAGTTTCTCAGAGCTATCTGAAGTGCTCTCTCCCGGGCTGCAGTCCTCATTTTCTCCCAAATAAAGCTTAACTCGCAACTCTCATGCTGTGCATTTTTTTAAGTTGACACCCCTTAGCCTAATTCTCCTGCGTGTCTAATAGCAGGTCAATCAGGCTCACCCCCTGTCCCTGGCACATTCCCCCCCCCCCCATCTCTAGGCAGTGTGTTCTGTGCCTCTGGGACCCTCAGTCTGGGGCTGGCTCACCCCTGGGGATTTGCACTGCACCAGAGGGTACATGAAACTACAGAAGAAGCAGCTGCACTTTTTTTTTTTTTGTCTCAGGTGACAAGGAATGTAAAATATATTTTTGAATTAGAATAAAGATAGAAATATCATGGAGTAGGTTGCAAAAGTCACATGAATTTTAAAGGTAAACACAAGACTTCAAGAGTTTTTCCCTAGGAAAAGTTAAGAAGCATGGGTGGAGAAAAGATCTTTGGAAGCACAGGGCTATGGGCTCATCCCCATCATTACCCCTTAGCAGTTGTACAAACTTGGGTAACTTGTGTTGCCTCCCTGGGCCTCAGTTTCTTCATCTGTTAAATGGGCAGAGGTACTTTGGATGAATAGGAACTGGGGCCCAAGTTCTCCTGGCAGGTAGAACCCAAATACATTGGATTAAAGGAAAAGAGAAGAATTTGTTTCTGGAGGTGGGTGCCTGGGGATAAAGAGGGAAGTAATGATGTGGGGTGGGAGGTGCTGCCTGCGTCGTGTTCCTTCCCTTCCCAGCCTCAGGGACAGGTTTCCAGTTCCATGGGGAGACAGGCGAAGGCCAGAGCTTGGCTATATTCATGACACGTTGTGTGAGCCTCAGCTTCTGAGCAGTGCGGCTCAGGGACCAGGTAACATCCAGAGACAAGAGATGGGGCATTCTCCCCAGAGCAGGCCACCCGCCCAGCACCTCCTGGGCCTTCTGGGGTCACTGCTTGTTGGAGCAGGGAGAGACCTCAGCCCTCAGCAGAGGCGCAGGCTCCCGGAGACACCAGCACTGGTAGCAGAAGTTGGGGTGCCCACCGAGGGCCTGCAGGAGTCAGCAGTCCAGGAGGAGGCCAGGTGGATGCTGAGGATGGACGGAGCCTTGAGCCTGCCCACTGTGGATGCTCAGAGCCAATAGGGGAGACCCAAGCAGGAAGTGAGGTTCTGCGGTTGTTGGTTAACGGGCCCCCTTTATTTCTTGCAGGTGGGGAAGGCTGAGGCATCCTGGTTGCCAGGAGAATAACCTTCTGAGGGATGGGATGTGCTGAGAGATGCTAGCAGGTGCTTCTAGGAAAAGGGCTCCATTGTGAAATCTGCGAGGGTAACTGCATTAGTGTTTTGTTTTTGCCTTTGTTTCTTTTCTGTAACAACCTCAAAACCTCAGGAGCTGATGGCTGCAAACATTTATCTTTCTCGCTCGTGAGTCAGTGGGCTGCTTGCGTTGGGGTTTGCTTCAGGCTTTGGGTGAGCTCCAGGGCTGCTCCTCGGCCTCTCCTGGACCCAGGGGCTCCCCGTCCTCTTGGGGCCCATGGCCAACATGTGAGAAGGGTGAGCGCGTGAGCGAACCGTGTCTCTTAAGGCTGAGACTCGGAACTGGCAACTGTCAACGTTCCATTGGCCACCGTGAGTTCCCTGGCCACACGGAACATCAAAGGAACAGGAAATGTGCTTTGCCCACTCCAGGGTCATGTGGCTGAGGGAGGGAGGGGGGAACTGGGAACGAATCCCATCTGCCACCTTAACACTGCAGACTTAGGCCCCTCGTGCAGAGTCAGGGAGCCCCCTCGGCCTCATGGGTCTCTATGGGGTCCCCAAGTCCTCCCGACTCCTTACCCTTAGTATTAGGTGAGCTGGCTTGAGCCCTTTCTCGGGCACTGTGGGATGGCCAGTCTCCCAGGGCTTAGGGTCCTGTGACCCTGCTCCCTCTGGTTCCCCGATTCTGCTCAATGTTACCCCTCTCCTCCCTCTGTGGGTCTCTCTCCATCCTGCCCTACACTGAGCTTGGGGCCCAAGCTGGAATTCTCCAAACCCTCTCTCCTGCCTGGCAAAACACAGGGCCATCTATTTTGAGTTTCTATTTTCAGTATCACAAAACACGATCGAAGATTTATTATTGTTATTCTTATTGTTGTTTTGCCTCAGGATGCACTGCTTTCCCCCACCTGCCTGGGTGAGCCAGAGAGAGCTCCACAAAGATCCATCTCTGCCTGCCCTGCTGGAGTGGCCCCCAGGCAGTGTGCAGTGTTTTCTTCCACCCCACGAAAGGTGTATTTGGCCCAGGAAACGATCTTTCCTGGAACTTCTATTACCTCTCCTCTGACAGTGGATGGGGTGGGAAGCGCCCTGTAGGCTCTAGGATGTGTGTGAGGATTAAATGAAGGAAATTGTGTCGGGGCCCCTGGGCACTGATAGGAACCCAGCTGGTGTTTGTTCTCCTTTTCTTTAGAGAATACCCCACCTTAGGTGACCCTTTAATGACTGTCCAAGCCAGGACATTTGAGAGAGCAAGGGGATACTGCTATGAATCACACCCAGACAACAGGCATAAACTGGGACTGTCCCAGGCCAAGTGGGATTGTGGCTGCCCTACGCTTATCACCGACTCTGATGCCTCTGCTCCCTGCCTCTCATCTCCATGGGGAAGGGCAGGGCGGGGATGTGGATAGGAAGGCCCCACGCCCATCCGCAGAGCTCAAGCTGCCTCCTGGCCCTGGTGGGTGAGTCCTTGTGAAACAGGAGGGAAGGGGGCAGGGCACAACCTTTGAAAGAATGACATAGCCCGAGGACATGACATAAACTGATTAGAACCAAATGGGTCCAAGATGGCGGACAAGTCAACTTCCACTCACTGTGACACATCAGGAGGCTAAATGACACACCCACAGGCACCATGACAGTTCCAAGGCCGACCATAAGGATCAAAAAGTGGGCGGTGGCCCAATTCCTGGAAATCCCCATCCCTTCCTGAATCTACTCAGCCTATGAAATTACCCACCCCTATAAAAACTGACAACCCGCATACCCTGGTGCCTTTCTCAGCTTCTGAGATGGCCCACACGCTGTCTGTGGAGTGTTTCTTCCAAGGCCTTTCTCACCTTCTGAGATGGCCCACACTCTGTCTGTGGAGTGTGTTTCTCTCTAAATAAATCCACTTAAAAAAAAAAAAATTTAGGGGCTTCTCTGGTGGTGCAGTGGTTGAGAATCTGCCTGCCAATGCAGGGGACACGGGTTTGAGCCCTGGTCTGGGAGGATCCCACATGCCGCGGAGCAACTAGGCCCGTGAGCCACAACTACTGAGCCTGCGCGTCTGGAGCCTGTGCTCCGCAACAAGTGAGGCCACGATAGTGAGAGGCCCACGCACCACGATGAAGAGTGGCCCCCGCTCGCCGCAACTAGAGAAAGCCTTCGCACAGAAACGAAGACCCAACACAGCCATAAATAAATAAATAAATAAAATTAAAATTTAAAAAAAAACAGTTTAAAAAATTTATTTTGTGGCTGCATTGGGTCTTCGTTGCTGCGCGCGGGCTTTCTCTAGTTATGGTGAGCAGGTGCTACTCTTTGTTGCGGTGCATAGGTTTCTCACTGTGGTGGCTTCTCTCATTGTGGAGCACAGGCTCTAGGCACGCGGGCTTCAGTAGTTGTGGCACGCGGGCTCAGTAGTTGTGGCTTGTGGGCTCTAGAGCGCAGGCTCAGTAGTTGTGGTGCACGGGCTTGGTTGCTCCACGGCACGTGGGCTCTTCCCGGACCAGGGCTCGAACCCGTGTCCCCTGGCAGATTCTTAACCACTGCACCACCAGGGAAGTCCCAATAAATCCACTTCTTACCTATTGCTTTATCTCTCACTGAATTCTTTCTGCGATGAGACTTCAAGAACCTGAGCTTCATTAAGTCCTGAAACCAGGTGTGTAATCTCAGTTGGAAGACTCAGGGTTTTGGCTGGGTTCGAGTCCCGGCCGGGTGGGTTCAAGTCCCAATCTGAGGTGCGTGGTTTCACCTGGGGTGGGCAGGGGCTGTGGAAACCAGCCAGGACTCAGATTCTGACAGACCATCCAACCTTGCCTTCTGCCTCTCCAGGTAAGTGTGCACTCAGGGATGGAACATGGGCATACACCTGCTGGACCCCAGCCTTCCACCCCTCCACCATGAGCTGATCCTAAAAGCTGTTATTCTTGGCCCTTTGCGACAGAAGTAGAAATGCCCTTGGTAGGGGTCTTTGCCCCCCAGGGCTCCATCTGCAGACCCTCCTGCCCCCTCACGGTGCACAGCAGCTGACTACTCCAGGCCTCTGCAGAGAGGGGACCCGACTTCCCTGGATGAGCTGGGCTGACCGTGGGCAGCCCTTGGTCAGACCTGGCTCAGATCATGGCTCTGCCACTGTGTGACTTAGAGCAGGTCACCCCACCTCCCTGAGCCTCTGTTCTCTCATCTGCAGAGTGAGTATAATTGCATCTTTCTCCCAGGACTGTTAGGAAAACCTAGGGGGTCCCTTGAAATCAGAATCTCATTTCTGCTCCCACAAGGTCAATCCCACCGGTCTCTGAGCAGACACATATGCACGCACGCATGCACACACACCAGGCATGTATGTACGCACCCACAGAATGCATCTAGAATGCATTGCCCCCTTTGGTTCCCAAATCCTCCCCATCCTTCAGGAGCCCAGCTCAGACCCTCCTTCTTCAGGATGTCATCAGCTAGAGCACTGGCTTTTCTGGAGGATCTTGCTCACAGCCCATCCTGGGGTGGGTGACCTCTCCCCATTCTGTGCTCCCAAACCTTGAATGGCCCTCCATGATCCATGTGTCACCTTATCCCTTCATTAGTTATATTTATATACATAATTTATCCAGTCATACAAGAAACATGTAATAAGACCCTACAGTGTGCCAGCACTGTACTAAGTCATGGGGATCCAATGCGAATGAGATTTGATTCCTGCCCTTAGGAGCTCTTGGTGTAGAAGGAGAGACATCTGTTTCACCTTGACCTCTAACCCTCAACCACTGAGCAAAGATCAATCTAGAAGGGCCTTTTGGTGGTGGATTCTGGGCTGTCACGGAAAGGTGATCCCACAGCAACTGGGGGCCTCGCCTCCCTTGCACTGGTTCCAGCAACTTCCAGGCTGGTGTCCTAGGGAACTGGCGGAGGCACGGCCACCTCTCTCTCTCCCTGGGAGCGCTAATCACAACTCACCTGCTGCTCTGGGGAATCATTACCTGTCAAGGTTCATTTGAGCCCGTGGCCTCCCAGAGACTCTCCCATCCCCCACCAGGCGGTCCTGATAGCAGCCGAGGAGCTTCTGCGGATGTTAGGGGAGTGAAATTACTTCTCTCACACCTCCTTGTTTGATGTAGCAGGTGGGCACTGGGACATCGCAGTCCTGTCAGACCCGATAGTGGAATTGCCACGGTCAGACCAGCCATGGGAGGTGAGCAGTGAGGAGTCCAGGAAATCGTGGAGATTGTCTGCCACGCAGCCCTTCTCAAATTAGATTGGCTCAGTGAGTGATTTCAGACTCTGCAAATTGCATCTTGAGCTCTTCTTGCCCTGACTCTCAGCAGGTCTGTCACTGTGCTTCTCTCAGACTTCAGCTCCTACAGCTCTCTCCAAGACCATCACCACTGGAGACAGCAGGTCTGGCCTTGAATATCCAGGTGGTAACTGGTGTGCCACTGCCAGCAGGTTAATGGTGGTGCAGGAAAATGGAGATAATAATTGTTTTAATTGGGTCCATTCCATTTCTGTTACAAGAAACACACATCCAAATTGGCTTAAGCTTAAAGCTCAAAAAAAAAAAAAAAAGGAATTTATAAGCTCATGTAACTGAGAAGTTTAAGGGAATTCAGGTATAGCTGGATCAAGGTGCTCAGCTAAGGTTGTCAGGCGTCCATTACACCCCATCTTTGGCTCTGCTTTCTTCTGAGTAGGCTTCATTCCCAGATAGCCCCTCTCCTCCTGGAGGTTCCCAGCAGCTTCAGGAGAAAAGAGCACTCTGTTTACCCAGTATTCCCACAGAGTCCCAGGAATGGAGTCTCATTGGTCAAGGCTGAGTCATGTGTCTACCGCTGAACCAATTACTGTGGCCTGGTTCCCATGTTGGCCATGACTCTGTACTCTGAACGTTTGCACGTGCCGTTCCTGTCACCTGGAGCGCCCTTCTCCTTCATCTTCCCATCTGCATCTCCTAATCACCAAAACCAAGGTCAGCCCCCCTCCTCGTGGATGCTTGCCCCACCCCATCCCCCAATTTGCTTCAGGCTCCCCTGCTCTGAGTCCCTGTTGCATTCTCTCCTGGCATGTATCATGTGATCATTATGGATTTATGTGCCGATTCTCATTTCACTGTAAATGTGATGAAATTGAAGGTAGGAGCTCAGTGTTGCCCACCACTGGCCCTCAGCACAGGCTCAGGTACACAGTAGGTGCTCAATAAATGTTTGCTGAAAGAGGAAATGGTTAGTGGGGAGTGCAGAGGTTCTGGCACATGTTCAGAAGGCAGAGTATTAGGGCTTGAACTGGTTAGTGGCTGGGGGAGGGAGACTGAAACAAGACACATCCAGAGAGAAAGGTGAGGTCATCCCAGCCACTCCCACCCTCTGCGAGCTCAGGCTCTGCTCCAGGAATCTGAGGACTGACTGACCGGTGAGGTGGCCCCACCTTGCTCAGCCTTGAACTCTCAGTCACCCACCTGCCATCCACACCTGAGTAGTCCATGAGATGTCAGCCTCAAAACTGGGTTACAATTCTCTTTTGCATCTGGGAGGGGAAAACAGAGCCACTCCTCACAGTGAAGAGAACTCTGGCAAGGACAAAATCTCTCCTGGGGACTTGGAGGAGGCCACGCTTTTGCTGAGCAGCCCTGGAGGGAGGGCGGCCAGAGCCCTGCTTCGTCAGCCTGCTCTTCTGCTTATGGCTGTGTGATCTTAGGCGAGGCATTGCCCTCTCTGTGGCTCAGTTTACCCTTCTGACAAGTGGGGGTGACAACCTGCTGTATTAGTTTCCTAGGGTTGCTGTAACAAAGTGCCACAAACTGGGTGACTAACAACAACAGAAACTTATTGTCTCACAGTTCTGGAGGCTAGAGGTCCAAAGTCAAGGTGTCAGCAAAGCCATGCTCCCCCCGAAGCCTCTGGGGAGCAGTCATCCTTGCCTCTTCCAGCTTCTGTAGCCTGGGCGTTCCTTGGCTTGTAGATGCCTCACTCCAGTCTCTGCCTCCATCTTTACATGGCATTCACCCTGGGCGCCTCTGTATCCAAAATTCCCTCTTCTTACAAGGACATCAGTCCTGTAGGATTAGGCCTACCCTAATGACCTCATCTTAATCTGATTACATCTGTAAAGACCCTATTTCCAAATAAGTCTCATTCATAGGTACAGGGCTTAGGGCTTCACTCTATCTTTTTGAGGGACACAAACCCATAATACCACTTAACTGGATTTTTGAGATAATTAGGAAATTAATGTGAGAGCATAGCACAATCGTGGACCATTGATAAGATGAGGAGCCTGGACTGGCGACTGTTCTGGGGTCCCTGCTGGGCCCATGACTCTGTGCCCTTTGATTTCCTGGTTCCTGCAGCCTCCTGAGAAGGGGGCCCTGGTCACTCAGAAACGTTAGCACCGTTCAGGTTAGGAGATGTGATGAATTGGCCGTATCTCCTGATTCCCCTGCTGTCACGCTTAATGCAGGCTCCAAGCCTGACCACTCAGTCACTGTCATGGAACGTTCCAGAGCTAGCACCTGGGTCCTCCTCACTAATGAGGCGCTTCTCAGAGACTCAGTCCTTACCCCAATCTTGTTTCTCTTTGCCCTTTCTGTCACATCCAGGAAAAAGGTGGTGTTCAAGTTGTCTGTCAGCCAAAGGAAAAGTGATGACTTGCTGAGGTGACATTCTCTAGGGGCTGTCTTTCTGGTGTGGCGCTTTCTGAGGGAATCATAACTGTGGTCATCATGTGGTGCCTTCCCCATCCATGTGGCTGTGTGTGGCATGAGCTGCAGCAGCTTCTTGATTCATAGATTTAAGAAGTGCTTTGAATTCCTTGAGAAAGATGAAGTCAAGTCAGCCTCTGAGATGAAAACTATAGGCAATTGATCATATGGGTAATTTAGTGTAATAAGCTTTGAAAAATAATGGAGTTTGTGCTCAAGATAGGAGACAGTAAGTATTCCTGTACTTCCCAGGATCCTTTGCAGTTAGGTTGTCACCACGTGACGAGTTCTGGCCAATGGACTGAGAGCAGAAGTAATATACTTATTTCCGGATTGGGGTAGTTAAGAGTGGGTGTGATGCCTGCATTCCTCTCTTCCTTTGCAGTGGTGACCACAGAGTCCCAGATGGGAGAGATAGACCTTGTCTACATTGTCCATTTCTGGTCCCAGTACATAGAAAAGTAGGAGGCACATAGAAGGTATTCAATAAATACAGGATGCATGAGCAGATGAAGGGATGCATGAAATACTGAAGTTTCTACATAAATTTCCAATTTCTCTTCATTAAGCAATTGAAAGAAAAACCTTCATCCAGGTGTGGCTTGAAAACATTTTCTGCCTTTCTCTGTCTTGCCTGGTTCAAGTTCCATGGACACTTTCCTGGAGAGTCCTCCTCCCCTGCTCCCACTCTTGTGTCTCCTGAGTTTGTTTCCTTGAATCCTCCTCACATGGGCTTTCACAAAAGCAAAGTTTTTAAATTCCAGTGAGGTTCAACTTAATCAATTTTTTCATTTGATGGTTCACACTTTTGGTGTCAAGTCTAAGAATTCTTTGCCTAGCCTCAGATCATGAAGACTTTCTCCTAAAAGTTCTTCTAAAAGTTTTATCTTTTACATTTATGTATATGATCCATTTTGAGTTCTGTATAAAATGTATTGAGGTTAATTTTGTTGTTTATAGATGTGCAATTGCTGCAGGTCTGCTTGTTGAGTAGGCTATCCTTCCTCCATGGAATTGCTTTTGTACTTTTGTCAAAAATCAATTGAGCACATTTGGGTGGGTCTATTTCTGGGTTCTCTTTTCTGTTCCATTGATCTATGTGTCTATCCCTGTACCAAAACCTAAGTGCCTTGATTAATGTAGCTGTATAGTACACCTTAATGTTACGTAGAGTGTTTCCTCCCATTTTCTTCCTTGTCAAGATTGTTTTAGCTGTTCTAGGGTCTGTGTTTTTCTATATAAATTTTAGAATAAGCTTTCTATGTTTACAAAAAGCCTTGCTAGGATTTTGATAACAACTGTGTTAAACCTGTGTATCAGTTTGGTGAGAATTGATATCTTTACTATGTTGAGTATTCAAATCCATGAGCACAGTCTGTTTCCCCATTTATGTATGTAGGTCTTCTAAAATTTCTTTTATCAGTAATTTATAATTTTCAGCATACAGATTCAGGACATGTTTTGTTAAGTGCATAGCTAAATGTTTCATTTTCTTTGATACAATGGTAAATAGCATTGTATTTTTAATTTTTGTGTCTGTGTGTTTTGTTAGCTTATAGAAATATAATTGGTTTTTGTGCATTGATTTTGTATCCCAAGACCTTGCTGAACACACTTAGTTCTGGGAGGCATTTTGCAGATTCCTTCGAATTTTCTACACAGGGAACTCGTCATATGCAAATAGAGATAGTTTTATTTCCTCTTCTCCACACTGTATGTCTTTTATTTCTTTTTCTTACCTTATTGCATTGGATATAAATTTCAGTACTTTGTTAAATAGGAGAGAGAAGAGCAGACATCCTTGCCTTGTTCCTAATCTTGGTCAGAAAGCATTCAGTGTTTCACCATTAAGTAAGTTAGATGTAGGTGTTGCACAGACATTCTTTATTTTCTTAAAGAGATTGCATATCCCTGACATGGTGGTAAAATTAACTCAGCATTATTTACTGAACACCTCCTATGTGCTGGGCACTGTGCTGGGGGTGGACTTAGTGATAAAGACATGTGTCATGGTTCCTGCCTTTGGGGAGTGGAAGTTCTAGAAACAGAGTTCTCAGCTGCTTTGTCAGTGGTGTCTTAAGCTCTCAGCCCTTCTGATAATGATGCTGGGACTTTAGGGGGCCTCATAGAGGCATCTGCTGCCCTGATTCTAAAGCCACCAGAGGATCCAGGGCATGGTGGATGGAGAAGTGGTCTCCCCTTTATCACTGATAAAGCTGTTGCTGGAGGATGGGGCTCATACCTGCGAGCCTGTGGACCCCTACTGCAGGCTCCAGGATTAGACGGTGTTCACCCCACCATCAGAGGCACCACTGGACCCCCACAGGCTTCCTCAAGGTCAAGGTTTTGGGGCCCATTGCTATAAAACCTCCGGCAGTGGGAAAGCAGGGCAGATGGCAAACTCCCCAAAGACAGCCAGGCTCCCAAAGAGAGAGCAAGAAGGGTTGGGCCCCGTGAATTGGTCCTGCTCCGCCTCAAACTCCCCAGCTCTGCGGGAAAGGGAGGCCAGAGCATCTGTGGGACACCCCTCCCGGAGGACACTAGGAGTGGGAGGAAGCCTCCTCCCAGCTCTAAATAACAAAATAATAGGAGGACCACTCATGGAACATTGCTCTGTGCTAAGCAAGGTGGTCATCATCTTACAGAGGAAGAAATGGGAGAACAGAGGTTTAGAAAAATCAACTCACTTCCCAGGGGTTTGGAAGTGAGAATTGGAAAATGGACCCAGGTATGACCCTCAGCCCTCGCTCTTCAATGCCCCCCACAGTGACCACACCAGGTTCTGGACCCTGATGGCCTCTCTCCCAGCCTCCTGGGGCTCATTTGATGCTGACCAGCTCTGAGAGCAGAAAGTGCTTCTTCCTTTTGAATTCCTACCTGCCTCCTGGAAGATTCTGCCAATTGGTCCTTGTTTTGCCTTCCAGAGCCTCACAGTGAGTTTAATCTCCTCAGTAATTGCAGAATAAATTTAATAAACTCCATTAAAGTGTGTAATCTCATAGACAGGATGCAGAATTTCTGTGCTTCAGACTTTTTATTTTCATAATTCTAGCACCATGGAAATTGCAGGGATTACAGACTCCACTGGAGACAGAGATGAACTGTGTCACCAAGAAAGTACAAATGAACTGAAACTCCTGCACAATAAGGTGGGCTGAGATTTGCATTAAATTAGGAGGCAGGTTCATGCCCATTAACTCATGGGGACCAACCGTGATCTTTGAGGGTTTGTTTAGGAAATGGGGAAGGTGGGGAGGTGGAGGGGGTGGGGGGTGGTGATTTGGTGGCAGCTCATTAAAAAAAATGATTTGTTAAATGTCTGAAAGGAACAATGGAGATCTAGGCTAATCCCATTTTCCAGGTGGGACAACATTCCTCTACCACAGTCACCCATCCCCCCAGCTCCCACCCCCAGGGAGGAGGGGACCTGCCCTACAACCGTAGCTGGTCCACGGGAGACCTAGGACTAGGACACGGGCCTCCAATACCCCGCCCAGTGACCCCAACACACCAAGGAATCCTGGTTCCCCTCAACTTTGGTGATAAAAATGGCCCCCAGATGGTCATCAGGTGATCAAGAAACACCCATGTTGGCCAAAGAAGAGCCTCTCTTCAGTTTGAATCCTATCATTAAACATCTGCCCTGTGCTATGTGCTGGGTCAGGGGTTTTCTCATGTGATCCCCTCAACAGCCCTATGTGACACCAATCCCCATTTTACAGATGGGAAAACTGAGGCTCAGAGTGATAAAGACGCTTGTCCAAGACCACCCTGTTAGTCATTCATAAGACTGGAATTCAAACTCAGGACTCTGACTCCACTACCAACATTTTATGTAGCTGGAGTTTCTCGTGCTGGTCAGGCAAACAGGTTCATCTCACAAAACAATGCCAGTTGGTTGGTTGTATCTGCTTGATATGTTGCCTTGGAAAGGAGTATGGGGCTGAATTCAAGGTCAGAAAGAAAGAGTGCTGGGATGGATGCCACGGCAGTACAGAGGCAGAACGTGAGTGCCTGCATTTGCCATTCATGCTGAAACCTCACACATGCTAAAACCCACTGGGTCACATGTCAGGTGGGACAGGGTACCTGTGAGTGCTGCCTGCTCTTGCCTATGATGGCCGTGCAGTCTTTTTCTACTCTCAGACTCTGGGTTCCCCAGTTCTCTGCTCCATGGGGACACCGCCTTGTCATGTCCCTGGGTTAGCACTGGGACTGAAAGAGATCAGGGGTGAGAAAGCACTTCATATCTAGATGAAAATGATGGAGGAGTGTCACAACTCCCCTCTCTCTAAACAAATGGAAGACAGCACATAAAGAAACATAGGGAGGGGAGGGTTTGTTTTCATTATTATTTACACCAGTCATCGGCCACAACTCCATCCATAAACTGAAGCATTTCTGCCAGGTACTGTGAAATCTAGACCCGAACAAATGAGGAAACTGAGAACCCACATAAACTTCCTCAAACCAGTTTCCTTAACGTTCAATATCCCAGACGTGAATGGCTTATCCCAAAACCCTTTGCTTGAAGTTCTGAGACCCAGAAAGACCCCCCAGGGAAGTGGCGAGCACCCCCAAGGGGAGTCATCCCACCTTGGGGGGCAAGTAAGCTGGGTATGTATCCTCCGACCCATCGTGGCTGAAGGCTGCTCCCAGCTCATGAATGCCCTGGCACTCCCAGCCGGCCCTCGTGTGGAGACTACCACCTATGCTCACAGCCATGCCCATCAGCATGCTCTGCAGTGTGAGAGCCAAGCGGATGTGGGCAAGGCACCAACCACATCTGCACAAAGTGGGATGATGGAGGGGGAGGGGGCCTCTCTCTCCTTCCCAGTCCAGACCCATCTCTCCCACCCCCTTCCTAGCCATCCACGCCCCACAGTAGAGGAGACATTGCTAATCGGGTTCATTGTCAGGTCTGAGTGGGCATGGGCGCTGGCGTCAGGGTCACACATCCCCTCCCTCACAACCTTCTCTTCCACTTCCTGTCCCTGCCTGTGATGCATCATGAGCAGAGAAGGGCCACCGTCCGGGCAGGAGGGGGTCCCTCAAGTCAAGACACAGAGCAACCCAGACACAGAGATAACAAGGCTGTGTGACAACAGAGGCAGAGATTGGAGTGATGCAGCGACAAGCCAAGAAATGCCAAGGATCAACAGACCCCACCAGAAGTTAGCAAGAGCCAAGGAAGGATTCTTCCTGAAATCTCAGAGGGAGGGTGGTCCTGCTAACATCTTGATCTTGGACTTCTGGGCTCCAGAACTGTGAGACAATAAATTTCTATTGTTTTAAGTTAAAGAAAAAGAAAAGACACAGAGCAGAGGGTAACATGCTTACAAGAGACTGGTCTCTTTGGTGGACGTGGCAAAACACGGTGGCACTGTCAACGATGTCACCAGCATAGCCCTGGCGTGGGGAAGACTTGGTGGCCTTTGAGGCTCCGGATACCTTCAAGTGGGCTCTTGTAAATTCCACAGTGACCCAAGCCCCAGCACATGAAGAAGCAGCGCTCGGAGCCCGTGACCTTGGCAGGTGGGCAGCCGGCCCTTCACTGCGGAGCTCCTGGCTGCACGGCCGTCCCGGCTGGAGGGCCTGGGGGTCCTCAGGGCGAGGTGACCCTGCGCGTGCCCCTCCCCACGCTGGGCGCCCCCCAACACCACCCCCTCATTTCCTCTCCGCCTGCAGGTCAGATCGGGGCTCTGGGCCCGCGGACGTCAGCGCAAACCTGGAGGAGCCGCGGGGAGGGAACTGCGGCCGCGCCTTTCTTCCTCCTCCTCCTGCCGCCTCAGCCACCTTGTCCCCGGCCACACATCAGGCCAGCGCTCCGGGCTCATACTTTCAAAGGCCTTTTACCTTTTCTAGGTCAGGATTTTCTTGCTTTTGGCCAAAGGCCACTGCAGAATTTACAGAACGAGGCGCAGGCGCACCACGGTCTTCGGCGGACGGAGCTCGCGGGGCTGACGGGCGGCTCCCCCGCCCCGGTCTCTGCCCGCTCCTCCCGCAGCGGCGACCCCGGCGGCGGCGGACACAGCCGCATCGGGCCGGCTGTGATTCCTCTCTCCCCGGCGGGCTGAGCCCGGGGCACCGTCACCGCCCAGGGGCTGCTGGAGGCCGTGGGCGGAGCCGGAGGTGCTGGACGGAGGGCGGCGCCGCGGGCGGGGGCTCGGGGTCCACCGCCTGCTCTGTCCCCTGAGTGGCCACGTGCCTCGTGGCCGGGAGGCACAGCCCTCCGGGCCTCACGTCCCCCGCCAGGACAGGGGGGAGAAACACACCCCGTGCGGCTGTGGCCAGGGTTCAGTGAGGCGATGCAGGTGGGGTCCGTGTGCCTGGCTTCCAGAACTTTCCATGAGACCCCAATCGCCTGGGGACGGAACGTTAGGAAGCCGATATGGGGTAATTTTGTCTCTCTCTCACTGAACCGCGAACCTGGACCCTGAGGTGAGGTCCGGGGACTGTACCGGGAGAAAGTAGAGCCGCGGCTCCGCCCTGACTGACCGGGGCTCCCGCGGGTCAGCGGGGACGCGGGTCCCGTGGCCGGATCGAGGCCCGGCCTGGCCAGCGGGGGCTGCGGCCGCGGCGGTGGAGCCCTGCTGGGTCGGCTGAGTCACAAACCCCCCGAGCGCTTCCCGATTTCTTCCTGGGGCCGCAGGGCTCTGAAGCTGAGGCCGGGGCCCCTCAGTCCCTCCTGCGGGGCGGGTGTGAGCGAGTCAGCAGGGCCCTCCCCACCCAGGAAGCTGCCCCCATCAGGGTCCTCGGCCCAGGGATGGGGTCCAGGGGGAGGAGCGGGGCAGGGGTGGAGCCGAGGGCAGAGACTGGACGCGTCATTCCCCCCTGAGCCTCGCCTGACACCCCGGAGAAGGGCGGTGGTGGTTCGGGCCGCAGGGCTGCTGGGGGGACGGCCCGGGGCACGTGGGCAGAGGTCAGCGGGGGCTGGCGCCACCGGGAGGGCCTGGGGGTGGTGGGAAAGGGGTGCGCTAACTGGGACAGCCGTTCCCAGAGGTGGGAGCGCGCAGACTCACCCCCGGAGGTGGTTAAATACAGACTCCCTGACCCCACCCCATCCCAGAGGTCCTGGTGCCTGGGTCTGGGGAGGGTCCGGGGAATCTGCATGTTCGCAAGCCCCTCCTCCATTCGGGAGGCTACCGCCCACACTTTGGGGACCCTGAGGTGTCTTCTCGGGGCTTGGGCTGGAACTGGAGGACGCTGAGTGGGCCAGGCATCCGGCAGGTGGCGGATGAAGGTGACGGGGCAGGGGTGACCCAGGGCAAATCACTGCCCCTCTGAATCTCGGTTTCCTGATCTAAGAAATCAGAGGTAATGCTAACCCTCTCTCAGGGGATGGCGTGAAGATTGCCCCTAGACCCACCCCAGAGTCTGTGCTCAATAAACGTCTCTGTCCCCACTTTCTGTAAATGTCCTCTCTGTCAGCTGGGCACAGGCCTCCTGCCTAGAGGTCAGCCCCAGGTACAACATAGCCACTGCCTAACTCTGGCACCCTCTGCGACCCCCAGGATGGGAATAAGTAGGCCCAAGTGCCAGCCACCCCTCCCCGGGTGGTGTCCTGGAAAATAAACCCCATTTCCTGGTGACCCAGATGAAAAACCTATTGCTTGGAAAGTGCTTTTCAAGCAGAATCACCCAAACCATTTATCATCAGAGCTGGTGTCTCACGGCAGACATCTGGCGAAGGTGTCAGTTGTCATAATTAGTTAGACCTTCCCCAGATTCCTGGCACCGCAGTCTGTCAGCAGGAGCCACCTGCCTCCTCTGCAAGGATGGGGGATGGGAAGGATTGACCCCGTGCCTGGGTGCATCCCCTACCCATGGGTGCTCAGGGGGCTCTGTGGCTCCCGGCGGCCCCTGGGGGGGCAGCTTCATCCAGGGGAAGCAGTGTTCACCCCACACCCCTCGTTGGTGGCTTCTGAGACCTCAGAACAGGCGGTGTCTTCAAACAATAATAACCAAAGTGTAACAGTAACAGTGATCACGATCTCATGGCTCACGTGTGCTGAGCGCCTACTGTGTGCCAGGCCCAGGAGATTGTTTAATCCTATTGACCAAGACTACCACATGATTTATTATCCCAATGGGACACTTCCCAGGGTGAAAGGGTGCCTGGACAAGGGGGCTCCTCCACTTCAGGTCTCAGCTGGGATGTTGCCTCCCCTGACCCCCTCCTGACCGCTGTCTGAAGTCCAGGCCCCACCTTCAGTCCCACACCCCTGTGCCTCCACACTGTTCTGGGTCCCCGTCCTGTCCACCGGTCTCCTTTCCTGTCATGACCACCCGCCCATCATGAAGTGGGTCAGTCGGTGTGTCTGTCACCTCTCCCCATGACCACATGGGCCCGTGAGGGAGGGGCTGGGTGCCTTTTGCCCACTGCTGCACCCCAGTGCCAAGCCCATAGTAGCTGCTCATTAAACGCCGGTGGGATGGGAGGGCAGGTGGATGGGTGAGTGAGTCAATTAATGAAAAATTGTGACATAAAAGGACTGGGCTATGAGTTCACGTCTCTTCTTTGTGGGCTTTGCCAGGCTCTCCTGGGGGAATTTTCTGCAGTCTCGCAGGCCTCGGGGAGAGGATGCAGCTGGAGCCTGCGGGGTCTGCGGAGTCCCCTGATGTGACAAAGTCTGCAGAGAATGCGATTGTCTTCACAAAATGACACCCTGGCCCCTGTGTTGAAGACATCGTGCCCACTGGCTCTGAAGAGCCGGAAGTAACAAGTACTTTAGATGCCCTAGTAAGACGTGCCAGACAAACTAGACTCAGGGGCCCGCCACCTCAGTGTCTGCCAGTTTGGAGCGGAAACCAGAGCACGAGAAGGTTCTGCGGCACGTCCAGCCTGCAGTGCAGGCTGCTCTGCTGTGAGGGGCTGTGACCCAGCAGATCTAATGGCACTTGAAGTGTCTGTGGCCAAGAGGGGGCAGTACAGAGCCTCTGGGGGGCATGGGCAGGGAAATCACCACACAGACTTTTGTTGGATTTTGGAGCTGGTCTCTGCCTTCTGCTGCAGATGACTGCACTCCTTTTGAGAAATGGCTCCTGGCTTGCTACAGTGCCTTGGTAGAAACTAAACATTTAACCAGGGGACATCAGGTGACTGTATAGCCTGAGCTTTCCATCACGACCTTGGTATTTTCTAGCCCTAAGGTTGGGAGTATGTAATCTATCAAATGGAAGAGTCATGGAAGATGAGCTCAGGCAGGTCTGGAAGGTGCCAGCAAGTCGTGTGGGCAGGCAGCTCAGACTCCTTCAAAACCAACTCCTGCCACATCACTTCCTCCCCTCGGTCCCTACATATGGCCTCCTGGGGCTTCACTATGACCAGCCGGCTGAAGAAGAGAAGACTTGAGCCTGGTTTACAGATGTGTCTGCACAGTAGGCTGGTATCCCCCGAAAGTAGACAGCTGCTCCACAACGGCGCCCATGCAGGGGTGACCCTGAAGGACAGTGGTGGACAGAAATCCTCCGAGGGGGCAGAATTTCGAGTGGCACATTTAGAAGCCCACCATGTCTAGAGTAAGAGAAAGCGGTAGATTCACATGCATGGCCAGTGGTTTGGCAGATGATCAGGGAGGTGGAAGGAACAGGACTGAAGGCCAGTGATGAGAAGGTCTGGGGGAGAGGCTTGTGGCTGGACCTCTCAGATGGTTACAGTCACTGAACACGTTTGTGTCCCAGGTGAATGCTCACCAAAGGGAATCCACTGTGGATGAGACCCCAAATAATCAGGTGGAGAAAATGACACTTTCCACACAGCCTCTTTTCCCATGGCCCCCCAGTGCTTGCTCCATGGGCATGTGAACAAAGTAGCCATTGTGACAGAGTGGAGACTATGCATGGGCTTATCAGCCGGGCCTGTCCCTCATCAAGGCAGACCTGGCTAAGGCTCCTGATAAGAGCCTAATCTACCAACAGCAGAGACCAGCGCTGAGGCCCCGACGTGGTACCCCTTCCCAGCGGGAGCTGCCAGCCACCTGGTGGAAGCTGATTACATTGGACCTCTTCATCATGAAAGAGGCAGAGATTCACCATCATTGGAATAGACACATATTCTGGATTTGCCTTTCCTGCCTGTAATTCCTCTTCCAGTGTCATCATCCATGAACTCCAGAATGCCTTATCCACTACCATGGCGCTCCTCACAGCGCTTCATGCTTCACCAGGGAACTCATGTCACAGTAAGGGAAGCACAGCCATCGGCTCGTGTCTGTGGAATTACCTGGTCTTACCACACACCCGGAAGTGGCTGGTCTAATTGAAAGGTGGAATGGCTACAGAAGACTCTGTTGTGGAGTCAATCAGGAGACAATGCCCTGAAAAGACGGGGTTTTCTCTCATAGGATGCAGAGTATGTTTTGAATCTAAGACCATTATTGGGTGCTGGCTCCCCTGCAGCCAGGACACCTGGGTTCAGGAGACAAGGGGTGGAGGTGGGAGTGGCTCCCATCACTATTACGCCTAATGACTCAGAGTTTGGTCCCATCCCGGCAATTTCGTATGCTGCTGGTTTGGAGGGCTTCTTTCCTAAGGGAATAAGGCTTCCACCAGGGGACATAGCAATTGTTCCACTGAATTGGAAGATGAGACTGCCACCTGGCCATTTTGGACTTGAACCAGCAGTCAAGAAAGAGGCTACTCGACTATCTGGAATGATTGATCTCAATTGCCAAAGGGAAACTGGAGTGCTGCTGCCGTGAGGGGAGGGGGAAGGAGAATCTGGGTTAGGAGATTCTGCAAGGCGCCTCTTAGTGCCTTCATGTTCCATAGTGAAGGTTAAAGGAAAAGTACAGCCTACCCCGCACCCCCAGATAAAGGCAAGATGACTGAGGACTCAAGACTCTTTAGCAATGAACGTTTGGTCACTCTATCAGGTAAAGAGCCCTGATCATCTGAACATTTGGCTGAGGAAGGGGGTGAGTAGGGAGCTATGGAGTGAGCCATGGAAGAAGGAAGCCATAGCTGCCAATTATGGCCTCGTGACCAGCTGGAAAAATCACTATGGTAAGTAGCTTTGCATATTTTCAGTTTGCTTACTACATGTCTGTGGTTACCTATGGATGTTAGCCACTTTCTTCCCTTTTTTCTCATTTTTATTTTATATACAAGGGGTTGCAAGTTAACTTAGAAATTTAGTCTTTGGTGACAGAACAGTCAGTGAAGCGTGTCTTAAACAGAAGAGTAAGTTATAGCTACCAATGGACACAGTGCGTCTGGGGACTGTGGGTCTCCTTGTTTTAGAGAAAAAGCTCATTCACTTATAAGATACATCGCTACCTCTTGTTGGGTGGAGATATAGAGAGTTCTTTTACTGTTGAATGGAAATTCAAAGATGTGTACACGTGTGCTTATGGAAGATGAGTAGCTGAAGATGTGCACCATGTGGGTTTCAGAGTTACTGCATCTCAGCTCCAATTCACTCTTTGTGTTTTTTTTTTTTTAATATCTTTGTTGGAGTATAATTGCTTTACAATGTTGTGTTAGTTTCTGTTGTACAACAAAGTGAATCAGCTATAAATATACATATATCCCCATATCCCCTCCCATACTCCCTATCCCACCCCTCTAGGTCGTTTGCTGCTTGATTTGTGGGAATGGAAATGGGCATCACTCTGAAGATTTTCCCTTTTCCACTTGGCGTGGTGTTAAACTTTGTCAGTAGGGGGCAGTGGAGACACATCCATTCCAGTTCTGACGCACACCCTGGCTCAGCAGCCTATCTCAGGGCAGTGGCCTGCCCAGCACCCAGGTCCTATAGGGCACATGGGTGTTTTAGCAGCAAGCAGCCCCGGGACACACGTGGCTTCTCCAGCGCTCACTCGCTGCAGCACAAGCTTCCCCAGCACCCTGCTTCTGCAGCGCAGGCGGCTTCCCCGGGGCCCGACCCTGTAGTGCATGGTGGTCGGGAGCACCCAGCGGCCGGAGGTTTCTCCCAGCAACCTCTGAAGGTGATTTCATAGCAGGTGCGCCCAGCGAGTCACCTCCCTAGAAACAGCTTTTCTTGGCATCCTGAAGAGTGGATTTCTGGCAAGCTCTGGAGGGCAAATTCCAGCATGTTCCACCTACGTGGCATCATCACAGGGACTTCCCTGCCACTTCCCGACAACTCTGCCCTCTCCAACGGGGTCTGGGCTCTTCCCTGGGTGCCCTCTCTCGGTCCCTGAGGTAGTAGCTGTTCTTATATTTGCATTTCTGGATTCGATAGACTGATAGCATTCTCTTCACTTCTTACTAGCTAAGCCCTTGTTACTCTGATCCACTGTTGCAATTAAAATTCTTTGTGTTAAACTTGCCCTGTTCACATTCCTGTGTGGTGTCTGTCTCCTGGAGGGTCCCTCACTGATGTCCCCGGGGTTGGTGGGCAGGCAGAGTGCCCTGTAGGGTGGCCAGAGGGCAGGAAACGCTCAGGGACTTTGAAAGCCAGAGCCTGGTATTCAACCACCCACAGAGCTGGGAAGGAGGAGGAAAGATGCCAGTGAATCAGAGGAGGGGCCATTGGCCCCAGGTCCACCACCAATAGCTGTGTGACCCTGGGCCTGTCACCTCCCGACAGGGCCTCTTTTTCAGGAGTAAACAGCAGCGCGCTGCAGCTCCAGGGCTGCTTTGAAGATGAAGGGAGGAGAGGGGAGGGACGTGGGGCTGCTTTGAACCAGCGCTCAGGGCTTCGGGAGGGGAAGGGGCTGACTTTGACTCCCCCCAGAGTGCATGGCCACGCCTCCGTCAGCAGCCCGCTCTCCCCCGTGCGGGGCTTAATCATGGGGCTCAGCCAACCAGGCAGGCCCGGGAATCCCAGCCCAAGACTCGGGCTGTTAACTCCTTCTGAGTCAGCCTGTCTCGGCAGCGCTAGGCGTGGGTACATGGGGCGTGGCAGGCAGTGCCAACAGGAGCCAGGAGTCGGGGTCTACCCGCTGCTGGGGGTCAGGGTGGGGGCACAATTCCTCTGGGAGACTTGGTTTTCCTAGGTTCTCACTTTACCGCCTTGTCACACATCTCTGTTGAGCCCCTCTTACATGATGGGCACCTGCTGGGGTATTGTGGGGAGTGAAACAGACACGGACGGCCCTGGACGTCCTGGAGGTCAGAGATGAGCAGGGAGGGCAGACGTGGATAAATAACCACCCACAGCATAGAAAACCCACTGGGGACCGTGCAGGGGTGGTGAGAGAGGCAGCAATGGGAGTGAAACCTCAGTTTCCTTGTCTGTAAAATGGGGCCAGCCATGCATCCACCCCAAGGGGAGGGTGTGAGGGTGAAATGCAGTCTCACCTTTAAAGCGCTCAGCACTGTTTATTATTATGGTGGTTATTGTATTTTAAGTTTCTCCATCAGAAGCACACACATCGGTGGGAACTAGTCATCACTAATTTGCTGTGTGACCTGGGAAAGCTGCTTTCTTCTCTGTCCTCGGTTTTCCCATCTGAGCACAGAGGGATATGGGAGCTCCCTGCTCAGACATGGGGTCAGGCTCCAAGTCCATGTCAGGGCCCAGAGCTCCTTCCCAGCCCAGGGCTCCCAGAGGAGGATGAGGTCACAGCAGCCACTGACCAGAGGTCACTGGGCTGAGCAGGAGGGGTGGGCTGGGGAGCATGTCTGGTCTTTTCTGGAAACTCTCATTGTCCTAGGGGTGAAATGGGCTCAGGAGCCATGTCCTCCCTCCTTGTCCCTCTGGCCACTTTGCAGTCTGCAGCCTCTTCTCAACCCTCTGCCCAGGCTCTGGCTCTGCCAGCTGCAACCTCAGCCTGGCCTCAGGGACTAATTCTAGTTGAAAGGCTCGGGGCTGGCTGGAGAGGCCCTTGGACCATCCAGGTGATGCCCCATTTCACAGAGGTGGAAACTGAGGACCCGGGTCTGGCATGGTGTCCTAACCTCCTCCACAAAGCATGGCACACAGTAGGTGCCTAATAAAGATCTGTAGGGTGTACTGGTGAATTAATGAATGACTGAAGGGGGACCTGCCTGCAGCTGAAACACAGAGCTGGGCCTGGGACTGGGACTCTCCCCTCCCACCCCTCAGGTATCACCAGTACTCTGACGCGGGCAGGGCATCGCACTCGATAGTTTGCAAATCCTTTGGGGTCATCATGTCGTTTTTAGTCTTCTTTTTATCTCAACTCTCAGAACAAGCATCACCGAGCCCACCTCACAGATGAGGAAAGGGAGGCTCCGAGAGGGGAAGGGACTGACCCACTCATGGGGTGGTGGGCTGGGAAGGAGCCTCTGAGAGGGACACCCTCAAGCCTGGGAGGGACATCTGGGCCAGTTGCTTGCCCAACCCTCACCCACCAGGTAGGGAGGGGGCGGGGGAAATTCCTGCAGGAGCCCCTGCTGCTTTCCTGGCTGCTGCACAAACGCTGACTCTGAAGCCTGCAGGAGGCCTCCATTAATTCCCAGCTCTAGCTTTTCCTCCTGCTGCCTGCGGGGCCTGCCCTGGGTGTGTGTGTGTGTCTGTGTGTATGTATCTAGAGAGATGCAGCAGCAGGCATCTGGCCTCATGAGCTGCCAAACTAGAGGGAAGCAATTCTGGGAGGTGTGTGTGGGTGCATTTAGTGGGGGTCCCAAGGGCCTGCTTACAGGGACAGAGGCGTATTCCTTGGAACAGGGTTGAGTCCCTCAGGCCTCCTGTTAGGGCAGAGAGAGAGTGAGGGGAGGCAATGGGAAGAGCAGGAACTTGGAGGGAGGGAGAACAAGATGACGAGGGCACACACACATGCAGTCACAGGAGTAAGCTGCAGGGAGCTCTGACTGGCTGCCTTGTCCAGGAAGCCTCCCCTGACCTTGCCTTGGGCTGGGCTCCTGGCGCCTTCACTCCACCCTTCCTTCTGACACTGCCTGGACTCCTGGAGCTCCCATCCAGTTGACTGGCTGTGCCTGGACCTGTCCCCAACCTGGATGGGAGGCACCGTGGCATGTCCACCTCCCTCATGGTGGATGGGACGTTGAACACCAATGAAGGGGTTGTCTGTTCACAGAGTGGAAGGTGGAGGCTCAGAGAGTCTGAGTGACCTGCCCAAGGTCACACAGGGCCAAGAACAGAATCAGGATTCAACCCAGGTTAGGCTGACCCTGAGGTATGGGCTCTGACCTACTCATAATAACACTCGCTGAACTGAACCACTAAATTAATCATGTGCAAAAGGGAAAGGGCTTCCTCTCAGGGTGGCTGGGAAGGGTCCATCCAGAAACAGGTGGGTTTCTTAGAACCCCAGCATATCAACCCTGTCTTCAATGCCAGCAAACTCCTACTCATCCCTCAGAGCCCAGCTAGCATGTCCACTTCATCACTCTAGTTTCAGGGCCCAGCCTCAGCCTGGCACACAGTGGGCACATGAAGAGTTTGTTATTCCTTCACTCATTCATTCACTCATTCATTCGTTCCAAAGTCTACACTGAGCACCCACTACCTTTGGGCCATGTTCTAAGGGCTGCAGCATCAAGCCAGTCGGATAAAGTTCCTCCCCGGAGAATTCTGTTAAACAAACCCACAAATTAGTGTGTAATTATAACTTGTGTTAAGTGCTCTAAAGGAGAGGAAATAGATTTGAGAGAGAATCTTAGGAGGAAGAAACTAATTTAGAATGGCGGACGGTAATCAGAGAAAGTTCTCTGAGGAGGGAGGTTTAGACAAAAAAACATGAAGGAGAAGAGTCAACCCAGCCCCCCAGGAAGGGGGTCAGAGGGCTTTTAGAAGCCGCGTCCCCCTAGTCCTCACGGCTGTGAAGGGCGGGGACCTGATCTGAAAGCAGAGGGAAGCACTGAAGTGTTTCCAGCCAGGAAACGATAGGGCAGTATTTTGAGCCGATACCTCTGCAGATGGATGGGCGTGGAAGTGGGGAGACCAGGGGGACGTGAGGAGGCCCTGGGGGTCACCCAGGAGGGAGGACCGGGTTGAGGTTGGGGGTGGTGGATGGAGAAGAGGGGAGACACGTCTAATGCAACTGTTGGTTGGATTGACAGGAGTCGCCCACCCTCATCCCTCATGCCCGCAGGAGCCCAGGATTGCAAAATGCCAAACCTCGGGATACTCCCCACATCTCTTCCTCTCTTGGCCATGGAACGCCTCCCTGCCCGAGTCCCCGAGGGGCTGGGGATGGGTCAAGAAGGAGCTAGGTGGGGGGATGAGTGGCTGGTGTCCCTGACTCTGCCCTGATGGGGAGGGTGACTTTGGGCAAGACTCTCCTCCAAGACCCGCCCCCTCCACAGGAGAACGGGTGCAAGAGAACAAGGGGGACTGGGTCACGTGACCCCAGCGAGGCCCCCAGAGACCCCGCTCTCCCAGTAGGGCCTCAACTGGGACGAAGGGTTAAAGCCTGAGATGCTCTGACGGTGCTGCTGGGGCCTGTCTGCCCCTCCTCTCCTGTGATTAATTCAGTTTGGTAAGGCGGTATTTACGCTGGAAATTTAATCGTCATTTCTGATGGTAAAGGAATTGAAAAATAAATTGAAAGTGTCAGACGATGCATTAGGGTGGGTGATGGAGTGAAGCGGGGGCTGCCCACCTGCCTTCCCCACTGGGCGATTTACGGGCTCAAGAAATTAGCTGAGTTTCTGTTTCCATAATTGCAGGATCAAGAACCAGGGGTGATGGGGGGAGAGGGTTGGGGGCAAGAGGACGGGGAGGCGAGAGAGGGGAGAGTCCAGCCTGGAGGCGGATGCAGTATTAGGGTCACCTGGCCCGGCCCAGAGAGGGGCAGGGGCACATCCGCGATGATGCAGGCTACTGGGGGCACAGTGAGGCTGGGGTCCAGGCTCCCTCCTCCCACCGCCAGACCAGAGAAGGATACTGATGGGGCCTGGCCTCCCAGGAGAGGGATGCCCTTGGCAGCTCTGCCCCAGGGTCCACTCATCTGGGGAGGCTAGCCTCCACCTCCCCCCAGCTGCCCCTCTGCCTCAGGGAGGGGGGAACCCGCCTATGAGAGGGGCCACCTCACCAATGGTCTCTGTCGGGACAGTGTGAGCTCATGTCTCAGTGAGTTTGCAGGGACCGGGTGTCCTCAGCAGTTCCCGGTTTCTCCCAGAGGGCTCCTGACCAGGGAGGATAGGCTCCCCCAGCTGCCGGCGGGCTTCTAAAGGCAGAGCTATCTCCTCCAGCAAACTAGCGTCTCCTTAGAACAAGCCCGGACGCCTCCACGAAACTGGAGACTCCTTGGGGCAGCCTGTGGACAAGCCTCCCCCCTTGGACATTGCTCTCCAGCCCTCCCACCAGGTTGGTTGGGACCCAGGGTGGGCAGAGTCTGTGGAGGTCCCAGTGGTCAGGACAGCTGTGCCCAGGCTTGGGAGACCTCCAGGCCAGGTAAGAATGATGCGTGGGGAAGTCCATGCCAGGAGGACCAGGACCGAAGGGGTTCCAAGAAGACAGGCCCCACAGTGTCCTCCCGCTTGGTAGGGACAAGGTGGGCACAGGACCAGCCCCTGACCCTCAGCCCCCTCCTTCTGCAACAACCTGGAACAGGGAGAGCACAGTGCTGGAGGCAGGAGCTCTGGGCTCTGGTCCAGCTCATTCATTCATTCATTCACTCAGCAAGTGTCTCCTGAGCACCTACTATGTGCCTGGCACTATGCAGAGCACTGGGGATGCAGCAGGGCACAAAACAGACAAGGTCCCTGCCCCATGGAGCTTGCATGCCTGTGGGGAAGACTGTTAATAAATATACCAATAAACAAATAAGCAAGAACATTTCCTAAAGTATTAAATGCCATGATGGATGATGTGGTACAGAATGCCTGGGGCGGGGTTCTTTCTCCAGGGGTTCTAGGAAGATTTTAAGACTTTAGGCTGGGATCTGTGGATGAGAAGGGCGTCCCAGGCATCATGATGGTGAATACAATGACCTTGGCACCATCTGGGAGTCATCCGAAGGCCAGGGTGGCTGTGCCATGGTACGTGAGAGGGTGTGGGGCAGGGTGAGGCTATGGGAGTGGCTGGAGACAGCTGTCATTTCACGCACAACCTCCGAAGCTTATTCTAGGAGCGGCAGAAGCCCCTGGAGGGTTTCAAGCAGGAAAGTGACATAGCCGTGTATGTTTCTAAAAGGCTGCACTTGCTGCCGTGGGTCGTGGAGTGTGGAGGGGCACGAAGGAGTAGGGGACCTGGCAGGAGCCCCTGCAGGTGTCCAGGGGGTGCTGGGGGCCTGGACCAGGGTACAGGCAGTGCAGGCGGACAGAAGCACATGGAACTCAGACACATCCACAGCTCCCAGCCACCTTCACAATATAGTCCAAACTCCTCCTTCTCACATTTAGGACCTACAGGTTACAGTTACCACTTCCCTTCCGCATCCTCTCTTGAATAGCAGGAAACATCAGCTTGTCCCCCCTTAAACAAACCTTTCCATTTCCCCACTCAGGCGGCCTAAAGAGCCCAGCTCTGCCACTGATTTGTAGTGTGAGCTGAGGCAGTCCCTTGCCCTCTTCAGGCCTCAGTTTTTGCCATGAGTGAGATGGGGCGTGGGCTTGACCATCTGAATGCTTCCTTCTGATGCAAACCCCCTGCATTCTTGGAGCTGGGCTGCCCCTCCACTTCCAGCCCGGCCCGGCTGGCCCCATGTCCGCCTCCTCCCCGCCCTCTCCTGCCACTTCTGCCCCGAGGAGGAGCAGCCAGCCCAGGTGCGGAAGAAGCTGCCTTGCAGCTGCTGGACGCAGGGTGGCTGCAGGGGCAGGTGAGAGCTAATGAGCGCTGGGGCTGGAAGGGAGCTCAAAGTTGTCCCTTGTTTTGAGAATTTAGGGTGTGGGGCTAAGGAGGGGAGGGCAGGGCTCTGAGCCCTGGGCGGAGGGATGTAGGGTCAGTGGGCAGCGCCCAGGCCTGGGGAGAGCTGGCATGGGGTGGGCAAGGAGTAACCAGGACAGCGGCCCTCCCTGAGCTCGTCCCGCATAAGCGCACACATGCTACACCTCGTGTCCAGTAACATGTAAGTGCAAGTGTCCTTATCAGGTTTACTTTCCATCAGAACCCCATCATCGTAATAAACCAGGACCATTCATTCTTGACCAGGCCCTAATCCGTGTCTGCTAACAATGACCTTCATCACACCTCGGCATCAAGAGGGCTTCACCGCCATCCTCCTGTTGGAGAGATGAGAACGTGGGGAAGGGAAGCAACCGGCTCCAGGTCATGCAGGGGTTGCTGAGGGCAGGATCTGAACCCAGTGCCCTGTGTGTAACCACTGAGCTGCACTGTCTCCTTGTGGATCCCCCTGCCCCCTAGAGTGGGGGGTCCTTGTCCTTGTTTGACAGGTGAGGAGGCCGAGGCTAAGAGGAGGGGAGGGACCCCTCCAAGGTCACACTGGAAAGTCCTGCGGTGGAATCTGCACCCTGATGGGGAGGGGTGCCTGCCCTCCTCGTGTTCTCTCCACCCCCCTGACATTTAGAGGGAAGGGGGCTCACGGGATCACCCCAGGACCCCCCGAGTGAGTGGTCAGTGGAGGGACTGTGGGAGAGAAGTGGGCCTTGTTCCTCGACAGACCCAGGCTCATGCCACTCGGGCTTGTGGCCCTGGGCCAGTCACTCAGCTGCTGGGAGCCTCAGTTTCCTCCTCTGTAAAATGGGGCAGCGGCAGTTTCTTGGGAGGCTGGGAGCCGAGGCCGGCACAGGTGTTTAGCGCATAGTAGGTGCTCAAGAATGGCTGTGGCTTCCCATCCCCCTTAGGGCTGAGGCTCCTGCAGGCTGGGCTCTAGCACTGGGGCCTGATGGTCCCCTCTGTGGGGTCCTAAGCTCCCTCTGGAGCTCCGCGCTGGGTGCGGGAGAAGAGGCTGGGTTGAGTCTCCCTGCAGCCTCGGGGGAGCTCCACCACGGCCCACCCATCACACAAGAGGGAGCCCCCAAGGCCTGCTTAGGACTATTCAGGTGCCTGGGGTCCAAGCAGCCTTGTGGACCCTCCACAGTGAATTCTCACCCCACAGGGTCCCAAGATGGTACCACTGGGGCAGACTGGTGCCATCCCTGGAGGATGGGCGGGTCTCTGTGGAGGGCCCAGTACCAGAGGCCCAACAGTGGGGCCTGCTGCCTGGAACTCAGGACCTGAGTCCTCATCACACACGGCCCTGCCTTGTCACCCGTGTGGTCACCATATGGTCCGCCATCCTGCCTCCCTGGGGTGGCGGATACAACTAACCCTCCCTGAGCACTCACCCTGCGCTGCCCTAAGTAGACAGCCCATCACTCAATTCTCACAGCTAACCATCTTATGCCGGAGGAATAGTCACTGCGTGTAATTTGCCAGTGAGAAAAAAGGCTCCGAGAAGGGAAATAAACAACCAGGAAGCAGGGACTTGCTGGGCCTCCAGGGCCCCTGTCATTATTCTCAGGGGCAGATCTGTACCTGTAGCCCATCACTCACTCCCCAGTACCCTCACTCCATCATCTGTCACCCATCCCCACCTCCTGTGCCCTGCCCCTGATGAGGCCCTGCCTGCCTCCTGTCCCCCTCTCCCCAACTGCTGCACATGCACACGCCCCACTGTGCACACACAAACTCATGCAGCCTCATGTGCACAGATGCACGCACGTGTGCCCCTCACCCCCAGGTGTGTGTCTGCAGCCACATTTGCCCCACAGCCTCCTTTCTGTAAGAACGTCCCTGTAACTCTTGTTTCCAGGTGTGCTATGAAATTCACCATCAGTTTTAAAGCTGAGAGAAGAGATGGGCAAAGAGGAGCCAAATCTCATTTTAATTATCTGTGGCGGGTCCTAATTTTTCAGGTGATAATTATAATAATTAAAAATTCTGTTATCAGCTCTGATGGGGGAAGTCACTGCCCATGCAGCCGGCTTCGGGGCCATGAGAAGGCAGTGTTCTGATAACGAGACTCAGCTCCCAACCTCCCTGCTCCAACTCTGTCCCAAGGTGATTCTGCTGGATAAACGTTCTGGATCTGGAGGGGGATGACAGCGACCTCAGAAAGAGGAGGCCAAGGGCTACCCATCCGGGGGGACGCACGTGACCAGGTGGCCTTCACCTGTATAGCCTGTGAGCCCTTGGGTGGGCCTGAGGAGACAAGGGGACCCAGGAGGGCTCAGCCACCATGAGTGGAGGCTTGCCCTGGGACCTGACGTCCCCGCACTAGGAGATGACCTCACTGTGTGTCACCCACGCACTCTGCATCGCCTCGGCTCTCGGCCACTTGCAAACACCTTCCCCGCCAGCTCCTTGCTGCAGCCACCCAGCAGCCCCCAACGATGGAAGCACCGAGAGAGCAGAGGCCTGGTCTCCACTGTCCATCTCCGTGTCCTCAGTGTCCAGACCAGGGCCTGGCACACAGGAAGCTCCCAAGAAATATTTGTCTAAGGGCTACGAGAGTGTGTAAATAATCAGGACCCATCCATGAGGTAGGCATTCTCATCCCCATTTAACAGGGGAGGAGCCTGAGGCTCAGAGAGGTGAAGCACTCGCCCAAAATCACACAGCAGGGGGAGGGGGTGGGGATTAGGAAAGGGAGGGTCAGTGGTAGGGCTAGGGGAGCAGCATGGATCTTGGGGAGAGACGGCCAGAGCGGTCCTGCATTTAGACAGTAAATCACATGTTTTACAAGGCTCCAGCCGTTCCTGGGGCCAGCATGTGTGAGGCCCAGTGATGGTGACCCTGGGGGAGAAGGGGAAGGAGGGAGGGAGGGAGCAGACTCATTGCAGAAAGGCCCCACCTCCTCCAATCAGCTGAGCCCTCAGGGGCGGGGACACCAGGACCAGTCCAATCAGCAGGAGGCTGGGAGCAAAGGCAGGTGGGGCAGAGCCAGGTCCTGCCCTGGGTGGTCAGGATGGACCTTCCTGACTGGCTTTTCCCTCCTTGACCTCCTTGAGTTCTCCCAACAACCCAGCATTCAGGACAGGAATAATCACCTTCACTTTGCAGATGAGGCAGCTGAGGTCCAGAGAGTCCATGTAACTTGCCCAAGGTCACACAGCCATTCAGCAGCACCAGAACTGACCCAGGTCATGACTCCCAGCCCAGGGTGCTGAGTCCTGCCCCTCTGGGCTCCTCCTGGCTGCCCTGGCCGAGGCCCTGCTGGGCACCCCAACCCTGGGCCTGTCCTCTGTGACCATCAGAGCCCTCTTCCCACCAAATACCCCCACCCAGAGCTCAGCTCAGAGCTGCTGCCCACTCCCAACCCTGCTCTCCATTCTCCATCCCTGAGCCCCAGACTCTTTTCTCCAGCTGCCCCCAGATACCCAGACACGAGGGTCAAGTACTCACAGAATGTTTGGCTGGCAGGGGCCCCAGGGAGGGTCTGGACCACCCCTGGCGGCTCAGGTGGGAGCAGTGGTCCCTCAGCACCATGTTGTGCCCGTCCCCTCCATGAAGCCCCCCAGGGCCTGAATTGGGGCACTGTTCTTCTCCCAACATCCCTCCCCCTGCTTCCTGACTCAATTACCCACCCCCCCAGCAGATTCTGCAAATCCAGGTCGAAGGTTTGATTTACAAACTTCCTGCGGAAGGAGGGCAGCGTCTGCACCTGCAGCATCTGCACCTGCCCGGTGATTTACTCTGCTGGGAAATGCTTGCTTCTCCAGAGGGATCCTGTCCGCCCTCCTGGTTGAAGACTGAGATTTACTGAAGCTTCCTTTTCTCAGGGAGACTCCTGGTGGCTTTGGGAGGACAACAGAGGTGAAGGAGCCACCGGGACCCCCATGCGGTGAAGAGCAAATCTAGACGATGTGGTTGGGAGGAAGAAGATGGACTTAGGGGTCACCAGGGGCCTGGGTTTGAATCCCTGCCCCACCACGGCCAAGCTGTGTGACCTTTAGTTGGTCTCGATTTCCTCATCTGCAAAATGGGTATAATCACACAATGGGGTTGGTAACAACATCTGCCTCCAAAGATGATGAGGCTTAGGTGAGGGGCTGTGTATAAATGCCTGGCACATAATAGGGGCTCAGGAAAGTTGAATTCTCCCCTCCAGCCCATTTGAGGTCTCCCTTTCCCTGCCAGATCACCTCCTCCGGGTCTCCCCCCCTAGCTTTCCTCTAAGTGCCCTCCTGTACCCATCTCTGTCTTCGGGGAGAGCAGACCCTGTCAGTCTCACAAGTTCCACGTCCCTGTGGCTCAGGAAAGAAAAGGATGAGGTCCCGCTGGCAGGATGGGCCCAGCTACATGCCAGGACACCGGGCACAGATGGCTCACATGCCCAGGGATTGTTAGCAGTGCAGCTGCTTCCCTGCTGATGAGTTAACACATCTTGTCTATAAATGGCCCTTGGCAGAGTAAGGGGCCTCTGGGGTCCAAAGTTGTGCTGTGATCCAAGGGGTCAGCAGAACTCTTTAATCTGTTTGATTTCTAATAAAGCGAGGAGGGACTGGTGACTGCACTGGCCTCGTTAGCTCAGGTGACCCTGGTCTGACTGGTCTGGGGCCTGACCACCAGGGGGTGTGAGTGGGAGGTATTATGTCTTGGCCCAGGGACTCTGGCCAGCTCCAGTCTCTTCTGAAGGCATCTTCAGAATCCCCAAATCTGGTCAGAAACCAAGGGAAAAAAAAAAAAAAAAAAAATCTATTCCTTTCTCAAAGTATAATGCAGGGAGGAGGGGGCTCTGTAGCAACACCTATCAGCCCCCAGAGGACCACCAAGGCCTGTGGCTGGCCCTTGAGAAGTCCTGGCAACCCCTCTGTCTCCTGAGCCTCAGTCTTCTCACTTGTGAAGTGGGAGTGGCTCCAGGAGGGGTAGAGTTGGGTCAGGTGTGGACTGGGGAGCCTGACTACTGAATTCATTACCCACCTGGCCAGTACCAGGATTGAGGAAGTGACCTAATCATTCTGTGCCTCAGTTTTCTCATCTGTGAAATGGGTTAATAATGGTACTTCCCTCATAGGGTCATTGTGAAGATTAAATGAGATAATCCAGGTAAATCACTAAACTCAGTGCCCAACACACAGTAGGTGCTCAAGAGATGGTGGCTGCTGTTATTATGTCACTGCCCCTACTTCTACTGTTAGATCCCAAAGACAGAGGACATGCACCATGGACCGAGGCTATCAGGAATGTAGAAATGCTTCTCAATAACTTTCCCTGTCACTATAATCACAGTAGCATACGTATAATACAGTGGAGCTGTGTTATGTGCCAGGCTGATTATTCCTTCTACAGACAGTGCTTGGTACCCAGGTAAGTTCAGGGGCCTCTTGCGATAAGCATCCCCAGGAGTTCTGGAGGCCCAGGGCAGGAACACTGGCCATGGCTCTAGTCAAAGCCAGTGGCGATTCCTGCCTTTCCCAGTTATGGTGGAAGCACAGCAACAGCCCAGCCTTGCCTTTGCCCTCCTGTGCCAGCCAGAGCCAGAGCCGGAGCCAGGGCAGCCTGGGACCTTCCCCAAATGGGGTCCTCCCCCTTCCCCCCCAAACCCCAGACACTCAGATTTGCAGTTCTCTTTCTTCCCAGTGAAAACAGAATCGCCTCCCAGGATGGGCCGAGATGACTGTTGTAATAAAAGCGGTTCATTACATCCCTCTACAAGGAGCTGTTTAACGAGCATGCGCTGGTGCTCTGTGGCCCTTTGGAACCAAATGCAAATGAAATACATTCCACGGTATCATTTAATGAGTTTAGAAAGGTACGGAGGGCTGGAAAGAGGGGGTGACAGGGGATAGAGGCAGAGAAAGAGGAAAGGATGAGGGAGATGGTTTAGCATCGGAGCAGAGAGGTTGCAGGAGGGGAGGGAAGGAGGGGAGAGGGGGAGGGAAAGACAGAGGGAGTGAACAAGGAGGGAAGGAAGAGGAGAGATGGGGCCATTTTTTTTTGTATCTGACTCTCCCAAACCCCCTTGAAGGGAGGGAAGGATTGGGCAGCTTTATTCTTTTCATTGAAAAAGTGAGGACACCCAATCCCGCTCTGTGCATTGTGCTGGGTGCTGGGGATACCACAATGGAGGCGGCATCCTGCCCGTGTGGGTTCGCAGTACGAGTGCAGTAGGCAGGCCTTGAGCAGTGATTCCACTCAAATGTGTGCATGTGAGTGTTTCTGTGTTTGCACGTGTGACTTTGCCTATGTGTAAGTGTGTGTGTGTGTGTACATGAGTGTGTGTGGATTGAGATGTGAGACTATTTACAGGAGTGCATGTATGTGCAGGTATGTGAATGTGTATTATGAGCACATTTGTTTGTGTGGGAACATGTATGTGTACACACGTGTGCATTTGCTATGTGTGAGCACATGTGCATGTGTGTATCAGCACATGAAAATATTTATGGGAGTGCATGCATATGCAACTATATGTGTGTGAATGCATGGATGAGTGTTTGTGAACGAGTATATGAGAATTTTTATTTGACAACCTGTGTGCGCAGGTGTGTGAGTGAATATGTGTATGATCGTGTGTGTTTCTGTGAGTGCATGCAAATGTGTATTTGAGTTTGTGTGTGAGTGCCTGTGTACATGCAACACTGTGCAACTGTGTGAATGTGCAAGTGAAGGCATGTACGAGTGTGTGTATGTGAGTGCTTATGTGAGTGTGTGAGTGCATTTACAAGCATGTGTTTCTGTGTGTGTTTATATAAGTGTACACATGCATGTGTGTATAAAGTCATGATTACCCATGTGACTATGTTTAAAAAAAAGAGTAGGATAGTGGTTTAGAGAAAAGCGTGGGTCGAAATGTGACTACTGGACTGGAAAACCTGCTCTGTTACATCCTGGCTGTGTGCCCTTGGGCAAGTTACTTAACCTCTCTGGACCTCAATTTCCTCATCTATAAAATTGAGCTGAAAAAATACCCACCTTCTAGGGATATTAGAAGGATTACATTCATTAACATATCTAAAGCACTTAGTATATATTTAGACTTAGTACATGTTTAGTTCTGCATTTTAGCTGTGAGACTAATAAGGGCCAAAAATCAAAGGAAAAGGATTGATGGGTCCTGACATATCAGAGGTCAAAGGAGTCTTCTCTGAAGAAGTGCCACTTGTACTGAGACCAAGAAAGAGTCAAGAGGAATGTGTAGCGGGCTTCTACCCACTCTCCACCCTGACTGCATCCCTCTCCTTCTGGTGAGACCACCCCAATTTCCCTTTGAAAACAACTCCCTGACCACTCTCAGCCCATTCAGGTGGGCTGACCCATCCTGGTTCCTGCCACCGAGGCCTGGCCACTCAGTGCACTTTACCCCCCTGATTACAGTGATTGTTTCAGGAGTGGGCAGATGACTAAATGCAGGTCAATGGGAATCATAGCAGAGACTGTGTTAAAGCTATCGGGAATGTAGGGTGTGATGCCAGCGTGACAGAAGTCTGACACTACCAGCATTTCTTCCCCACCCAGAGGGGAGAGAGTGACTGTGAATGATGCCGATACAGAGGAGATGCGAAGACTGTGTTCCAAAATGATAGCATTTAAATTCCTGGATCCAGCTGTACCTGAAGCTATTAACTCCTGGATTTTTCAGGTGAATGAACCAACTAATCCCCCTTTTTATTTCTTTTATTTAAATGGGTTTCAATTGTTTTTGTCACTCCATTTGGAAGACTCTGAATGATATTGCACACTCCTGGAGAAGGGCACAGAATGTGGGAAGGCTCTGAGGAGGGAAAGTCAAGAAGCTACAACAATGCCAGCACGGCTGAAGCAATGGGAAAGTGTGGTGGGTTCCTGTGTATCAGAGATCAGAGGGACCAAAAGCCTCAGCATATTGGGAAAGTGGGGGGTGCATAGTGTAAGAGCTAGAAGGGTTGACATGCTTTAGAGTTGGGGTCCTCTCCCAGCCTGCCTCCAATGTCATCCTCACTTATTTAACCCTCATGCCTGACTCACTCCATCCAAAGTCCTGAATCCAAGACCCAGAAAAGATAGGGTTTATAGGGACCATAAATGCCACTTAGTCCAATATCCTTTTTATTTTATTATTTTGTTTTATTTTAGTTTTTAGTTTATTTTATCAAATGATATATGAATATATTCTTTTGGTAAAAAGATACAATCTAGTAATGTGGAAAAAGCAAATAGCTTCATTTTACAGAATAGGAACAGTGGCCAGGTAGGTTATATAGCTCACCTAAAGTCATATAACAAGTTTGTCAGACATCTGGGGTCATGGAAAACCTTCGGAATCCTTTCCATCTTATGTAAGAAAAAGATAACTTCTTAGCATTTACCATGTCCAGCCACTATGTTAAGCTCCTTACTTTCCTTGTTTTGATTCGGTCTTTACCACAACACTGTGAGGCAGCTACCATTATTTTCCTCATTTGATAGACAAGGCAGCTATGGCACAGAGGTTAAGTAAGTTGTTGACTTCCCCAGGGTCACTCAGCTGTGTCGCGCGGCCAAGACTTGAACTCAGGCAGTCTGGTTCCAGCGCCCATGCCCTCACTTCTGGCAATAATGTATAGTTTCGCAAGAGTAAATTTCCTTTAATAACCAGATCATTCTACCGAGAAGACAGAGGGAACTGAGTGGTCCCAGGACTCTGAAGAGAAAGGCCCTCTAGCTGTATCAGAACTCTCCAGCGTGCTGAAAAGCAATCATTTGCTTCACTAGCTGACCCAGGATGTTACTCTTCCCCAGTCCATTTCTCAGCCTGAGTTCCAAGCCCAGCTCCTCACAATTTAATCCACTGATAATCTCACCTCCATCCCACCTGAGCAAACCCTGACTGACGCTGCAAGTTGTGAAACTACTACAACTCCCCATCCATACACACACACACACACACACACACACACGTATCTTGTAACAACCTCTGTCTTTATAGAATCTTGGTTCTTTTTAGGAAAGGGTTAGTTAGAATAGAATACAAGGAAGCCTTACTTAGGCCAAGAGTACCTTTTGTAATCATCAGACCCAATCCTTGTATCTTTGTTTATCATATTGATATAACTTGCATATGACAAAATATACAAATCTTAAGTGTATATTTGGTGGATTGTAAAAATAAGCATAAATTCTTTCCCTTTCTGTATCTACACTCATGATGTGGCATTTCAGATTCTCCCATCAAGAATGAATGTCTGTTTCTTCATCTCTTCAAGCTTCGTTGTCCAATAGCCTTGCTTTGACCAATGGGAACACTAGCAAGAAGTAAGCAAACAGATGCTTCAAAGTGCTTGGTGATATGGGCTTTCCTTCTCTTGCTGCACTTGGAGACATGGGAGTGAACCTGAGCTAATGTGCTGGAGGGTGAGAGCCCAGATGAAGGAGAATGGAGGTGCCTCAGCTAATAGCTTGCCACCTACCAGATGTGTGAGTGAAGCCACCCTAGATCATTCAGCTGCAATCTGCAGTTCTAGCCAACCACAGACCCATGAGAATCAGCATCAGAGAGACACTGAGCTAGCCTCGACCTGATCAATTGCACAGACAGCCAATAGAATTGTGAACTAAATAACTGACTATTATTTACCACCAAATCTGAAGTTTGCTACATAGCAAAAGCTGATGCAATATCTCTATGAATTTTTACAAATGTGTACACCTATGAAACCACCACCCAGATCAAGATGTTGCACATTTCTAGTACCCCAGAAAGTTTCTTTGTTCCCCTTTCTGGTTAAGACCCCAGCCCTGAATGATAACTCTTATTCTGACTTCTATGCTATAGGTTAGTCCCTATTAATGGAATCATAAAGCACTTTTTTGGTCCAGTTTTTTTTTTTTGCTGACCATGTCTGTGATACTTATACATGTTTTGTGCATATTAATAGTTTGTTCATGTTTTAAAAGTGTTGTGTAATTCCACTTTTTTAGTCTACCACAATTTATTTATCATTCTCTCATAGATGAACATCTGGGTTGTTTTCTTTTTTGACTACTAAAAGTAAAGATTTTATGAACACTTACAGGTACGTGATTTGTGGATACATGCACTACATTCTCTTGGATGCATACTGCTATGGGCTGAATTGGGTCCCCACCATCTCCAAATTTATATGTTGACCCCCCTAACCCACAGTACCTCAGAATGTGATTGTATTTGAAGGTAGAATCTTTAAAGAGATGATTAAGTTAAAATGAGGTCACATGCGTGGGCCCTAATCCACTATGACTCGTGTCTTTATAAGAAGAGGAGATTAGGACGGACACACACGCAGAGGGAAGACCATGTGAAGACACCAGGAGAAGATGGCCACTTACAAGCCAAGGAGAGAGGCCTCAGAAGAAATCAACTGTGTTGAATCTTGACCTCCGACTTCTAGCCTCCAGAGCTGTGAGAAAATACATGTCTGTTGTTTAAGCCACCCAGTCTGATATTTTGTTCTGGCAGCCCTAGCAAAAGAATATGGCCCATAATGTATGCTACAACCAACAAAGTGCTAGGTGCTAGGCTAAGAGCTTTACACATTTCACTGGATTTTCACAAAACCCCGTGAGAGAGATGCCATTAGGATCTCCATTGACAGATGGGAAAACTGAGGCTCTAAGAGGTTTAACAAGTTGCCAGGGTTGTATAGTTAGTATAATCAGACTTCTGCATGATTAACTTATTACAACTCAACAATAACTACACAATCCCTTGTGTGATTATTTGTTCAAACTTGGTTTCCTTATTAGATGGTGAGTCTCGTGAGGGTGGGGAGTGAATCCATCTCATTCCCTGCTGTACCCCGGTGCCCACCACGGCACATACCATGACAGCAGACTTGAATTCTTGGGGTCTCAACTCCTCCTACCACCTCCTGTGATTCCAGGGCTCTGTGATGGAAGAAGGGGAGGGGGGCTTCCAGGCAGGTCGCTTGCCTCTCTGCAGACAATTTAGGGAAGATAGTTTCCAGAAAGAGCAGCTGTGATTAACTCAAATTAACTGTAAAATTGTTTTTGGTTTAAAGGCTTTGCTTATTGAGGTATCGAGTGGTGGGAGGGGAGCGCACGAGAGGGAGGGGCCCAGCGGCTTGGAGGGGCTGCCACTGCCCATTCTTTGGGCATCAGACTCTGGCCAAGTGTCCACCTAGTCCTACCCTAGGCTCTGGGCATTAGAAACAGCTGAGACCCGGGGTGGCCGTGGGGCACTCACAGCCCAGACCTGATGAGGAGATGGGGAAACTGACAATTTCAGAACAATCAGACAAATGCTTGTGTAGGGGGAGCACGAGAGTACAGAGGAGTGGACCCTAGTCTGGGAGACGATGGGTGGGATGGGGAGAGTTGACATCATGCAAATGACCTGGGTTCAAATCCCAGCTCCACCACTTCCCAGCCTAGTGACCTTGGCCAGGTGCTTCGTGTCTCTGAACTACAGTTTCCTCTTCTGTAAAATGGGAATAATGATGATCCCCACAGAGGAGTTATATTAAATGAGATAATTATGCCCATAGCCCGGAGCACACACACCAGTTCGACACACCCGCTGTTAGCGTTGCCCACTGAGCAAAGCTGTAAGAAAGCTGGTGTCAGGCAGAGCCTGGGAAAGGGTGTTCTGGAAAGACGTACCAGCATGTGCCAAGGCCTGCACACAGCTGGGTCTGTGGGGTCAGAGTGGGAGCCGGGGGTGGTGAGAGATGGGGCTGAGGAGGTCTGCGTGGCCAGTTTACAAGAGCCCTGCAATCCGTGTGAATTGTTGGGATTTTAGTCTTCAGAGAAGCGGGGGCCATGGAAGGTCTTTGAGAGGGGGCGTGGCATGTTCATTTAAGCTGTAGATTGCGCACTGGAGTTGGAGAAGGGGGCCGGGTCCAGGACAGTGGGGCGGCCGTACAGCATCTGGGGAGAGAAGATGGTGCCCTGGACCAGGTCGGGACAGCGTGGACAGGGGACAGAGGCGGGGAGAGACAGCAAGGTGGGCAGGGCAGGGCGTCCCCCTGGATGGGGCTCCAGGGAGGCAGCAGCCGAGGACGGCCCAGCTTTATGACTCTGCAAACAGATGGGGAGGCGGGTGCTGAGCTCGGGCCAGGACCCCGGGATGGAGAAGTGTCTGGGGCCAGGGGCTCTCTGCCTCACGCCCCTGCAGGTGGCAGTCCCCGGCCTGGGCCGTGGGGGGGACAGGAATGCCCAGACCCTTCAGCCACCCTCTGCCCAGCATGGCCGGTCCCGCCGCCCTCAGAACTGCCCAGACCCCGTTCTTCCAGCCGGAAGCTCCCTGAGCCCCGCAGCTGGCGTGGTCCAGCCTGGCCCTGCAGGCCGCCCTCTGCAGTGCTCAGCTGCTGCGGAAGGTGACCTTGGGCCAGTCCTGCTGTGCCTCTGTCCTCCTCGTCACACCTCTCACAGGGAAAGCCCTGGGTCATCTCCTGGCAGAGAGAAGGGGTGCAGGAGGGTGAACCCCAGCACGGTCAGGACAGACCCGGGGCCGCTGAAGCCCAGACCAGGAGAGAGTTGGGAACAGGGGCAGCCAGAGACACAGAGGGACTCAGTGACAGAGCAAGTGACAAGGAGAGAGAAGCAGAGAGAGAGGAGAGGTTGGAGCGAGGCCTTGGACCCGGCCCCATGCACGGCCTGTCCTCACCAGGCCAGACTTGTCGGGGGGCAGGGAGTCACCGGCCTCCAACGGCCCCCCTTCTCTGTAGTTCATATTCTCAGAGAAAAGAAATTACTTTCTGTCCAATTAATCTAATTAGACGTAATCAAGTTGTGGAGATCTGTGCAGCAGGGTGAGTGATTAGGAAAAATTACCTCCCCACAAAGAGTTTAGATCTAATTTTTGTTTCATAATCTAAAGACCAAATAGAAACAACTGAGTTCCTTGCTGCCCCTGGCCAAGAACTGGAAATTCTCTGGAGGGGGAAGGGCATCAGCCCAGAGACAGGGTCCAGCTTCAGTCAGGATAAGCTCAGGGGACCTGCTGAGACAGGCACCCACACGACCCACCCTCACCCTAGGGGACGGCCACTGTCCACCTCAGGTCCCTGTCACACATCAGGTCACACTCATACATGCCCACACCCTGGGACAAATGTGACTTTCACATGTGCGCCCTGAGGCTGTTTAACACACAACTTAAGACCATCATATACACTCAGAGGCAGATGTGCACGTGCATGTGTGCACACACACAGGTGCGCACACACACACACACACACATGCACACACCATTTCACACAGGTACACGGCCGTCAGAAGCCCTGGCTAGTCCGGGTTAGTCCCAGCTCCACTGCTAACTGTGGACGCTGGGCTCAGTCTCCCACGTGTAACAAGTGACTTAGGCTTCATTTCTTAAGCCTCTTGCAATTGTGACAGCTTGGGATTTGACATCCTCTCTCTCAGCCTCTCCCTCCTTCTTTCAAATCCAGGCTGGCTGAGAACATAAAGCCTGGGAGGGGGCGCCCAGGGGGGTTCATGAGGTGACACTCCTTACCAAGCAAGTCCTCCATCAGCAAAGCAGGGACGCACCCCAGCCGCCCCACGTGGCCCCAGAGCCGAGTCCAGTGCTGGGAGGGCACTAGGGCTTCACTGTCCCCACGAGCAGACACGTCTGTGCTGCACAGAGGCCGTCCCCCTCTCACGCTGGGCCCCGTCATTACCAGCTCCCAGGGTGGGAGTTCCCAGCCGGCGCCAGTCCCGGGCCAGGCCTCACCCTCCCGGGCCCGGCACCGCGGCACCACCTGCTCCTTGAATATTTCTCTGAGAATCGAGCTGGAGAGGGACCTGCCCGGGGAGGCAAGGGGAAAGGGCATCTGGAGCCCGAAGGCTGAAGATGGATTAATTTATGCCCTGAGGCTTCTCAGCTGGAGCGGGGACCTGGGGAAAGTTGGGGGAAGGGGGTGGACAGAGTCCCCAGGTGCAGGCACAGCCTGGAGTCAACAGAGGTGGGGAGCACGTCACTGAGGGTGACAGGGCCCTGGGTGTCCCTGAGGGATGACATAGAGTCCTGCCTTGCTGCCTCTGTCCCTCCTCCTCTCTGTACAGCTATGGCCGCCTGAGCCCCACTTGTGAGACCAGAAGGCTCCAGGCTCCAGGATCAATCCTGCCCCAGCTGAGGGGTTTAAGGAGTTCCGGGGGCAGGTAAGGGGGTGGGGTTGGATCTGGAGTCTGGCCTGGTTTTGAGTCCCGGCCCCTGACTCACCGCCGGACCCGAGCGGCACCTCATACCCACCCCCGTTCTCTGGGCCTCAGGTTCCTCATCCTCCAACAGGGTGAGGGGCCTGCAGGGACCACACTTGGGCTCCCACCGGGCATGAGGGTGGGGGGATCTGCAGGAGCTCAGTGGACATTTGTTCCCATGCCATCTGTGACCCCGCAGTGCCTGACTCCAAGTCAGTGCCCAGTAAATATCGATTAACCTGGTGAGATGATGAAATGAGCTAATGTTTGTGTCTGGGCCACATGGCACCAAAATCTAAAATGATGTTGGGAAATTGAACAACCAGGGAGCCAGCTGGGTGGAGGCATCGGGGGTTTGGCTGTCAGTCTTCAAGGAGAACTTCCTGGAAAAGGCAGGCCTCGGGCTGCGTAGGACTTGGATAGAGGAGGGAAGGCGTGCTAGGAGGGGGGAACTGCACATGCACAAGCAGGGAGGTGGGAAGAGGAGGGGTCAGGGTGAGCCCTCTCTCTCCTGTGTGCTCCTGCCGGTGCTGTGATGGGTAAGAGTTTGGGTTTTGGAATCAGACAGACCTGGATATAACTTGCTTTTGGTGTGACCTTGGACGAGGTCCCTTTACCGCTCGGGGCCTCAGCGTTGTCAGCTGTGAAGTGGGGGTAATGACACCCTGTCCTCACAGGGTTGTTGTGAGGCTGGTGCTGTGTATTGTGTGTTTGTGTGTGTGTGTGTGTGTGTGTGTGTTTGTGTAGGGTGGGGGGTAGTCCCGGCACAGTGCTGGGCTCCCAAGGGATTCTCGGTAACAGGGGCTCCCTCCTCTCTGTTAGCTCATCCAGGTCACCTGCTGTCCCCAGGGGTGGCATCCTCACCTGGTCACATGTGACATGTGGTCCCAGCAGGGAACAGGGACCTGGGTGGGGGCATGCACATGTCACCCCTCTCAGGGAACCAGGCTCTACTTGCCATGAAACAGACCCTAGAACTTCAGAGCTGGGAGGCCCCTCCAGCCCCTCTGCCCTGTAGGAGCCTGACACAGAGAGGTTAAGGGAGTGGCCCAAAGTCACCCAGCCCCCAATGAGGGCCTTCCAGTGCTCTGCTCTGTAACCAGCCTGGGGGAGGGTCCTCTGTCTACAAACCCCTGAACTGAGTGCCTCAGGGGTCAAGGGTTCCTCTTCTTCCTTTGCCCTCCCTCTGCCCTCACATACACCTGCTCCCTGGGCAGAGAAGAGCTGGAAACGGAACCCAGGGGCTCCCTGGGAGTCAAGGCCAGTGATCTGTAGACCCAAGTGGCCAAGGCCTGGGTCTGTGCTGGGAAGGCGAGGGTTAAGCCTTGAGCCGCCCTTCTTGGTTGGTGCTTAAGTTGCAATTTCTAAAGGCCATCAGGAGCTCCATAGAGCAAACATTTTATCTCTTAATGACACTGCAGACGATTAAGGAAGAGCCCATCTCCCAGACAGCATTAAAGAGAGGCCATCCATTACCCAGCATGGTCTGGCCTGGCAGCTGGAATAACTTTCCCAAAGACATGTCCGGGTGAGGGAGGGATTCTTTCAGCTCTGCTGTCAGCAAACTTGGCCAGGGCTCTGGGGGGAGAGGGTGGATACTCAGATATCAGGCTGAGAGGACATTGACACAGGCTGGGGTTTAGTCAACATGAGAAAGATCTCCCAGTCCCAGTGGACCACAAGCTGACGGCCATTCACCTCTATAGGTTATATTATTCTTAAAATTAGTTCAATCAGGACCAGTGTCTCCTTTGGATTCACAGCAAGGCAGTCTTCTGGAGACTCAGCAACAACAACCCCACATGGAGACTAATTCAAAATCTTCCCTCGTCAGTTTGGGCATGTGGTTCAAAGGCAGGTGGTATCCGGAATTAGCACTTGACTTGTGGTTAGAAGATGTGGGTTCAATTTTGCCTCTGTGACCTTGACAAGTGACTTTGCTAACAATGACCACAAATATCATTGCTTGAGCATTTATTGCCCAGCTTGTACCAGACACTTTCCATCTGCCCTTTCATTTCATCCTCTCTTGTAAGGCAGGTGTTTCTACCCTCATTTTATATACAAAAGGACTGAGGCTCTAGAGACAGGTCAAGCTCACCCAGCAGCAGAGCTGTGATTCAAACCCACGTGTGTCTGCTCATGTTCCTTTCACTGTACCACACATGCCCTCTGAGCCTCAGTGTCTTCATCTGTCAAATGGGAGCGACAGTACACACCCTGTATAGCTCACAAGGTAGTTGGTTAGTACCAGTGACGTGGAGGATGGGAAATGTGCCATGCACACAAGGAAGGTGCTGGACACATATGTGTACACACGTGCACACACACACACACAATTGTCCACCAGGGGACACCAGTCAGTTACTATCCAGGGATGAGAAGTTACAGAAGCTTTTCTGTAATGAGCTTATTTTGTTGTCCACTGAGCTGTGATTAATTTAGCATCTAAAAGGCCCTATACCCAGCTTCTGAATGGATAAATTTCACAGTATGTATAAAAAAAATCCAAAACGCCCATATCTTTGAGGCAGCAATTCTACCATCAGGAAACATAATCAGGGCTGAGCACTCAGGCTTACATATAATGATGTTCACTATAGAGTTATTGATAGCAGCCAATGTCTGGAGACAGACCGTCCAATAGAGGAACAGTTACATGATATAGTGTGTGTCCATGTGATGGAATATTATGCAGCCAACAAAAGTCATGGTGTGGAGCACAGTGCATGATCTGGGAATGAGAGAGCAGAACCAACCACTGCATGGGCCATGTGATCCCCAAGGAGGCATCTCTCTTAGTAAGATGATGGGTGATTTCTATTTCTGCTGCTTACTTTTCTGCATGGACTCAATCTATTTTTAAAATAGTTGAATAAAATGTACTGCACATCTCCCTAGCTCTAGAAAGGGGACTGTGGAGGATAATTTCAGCTTTGCTGTGTACCTTGAGTCATCACCACCTCCCCTACATGTTCTAACCCTAGGGTGTCCCCCAAGACCCCTCACGCTACATTCAGGGCCCAGCCTGCTCTCACTTGAAGTTCTGTCATCGACTTTCCAGTGTTTTCGAGTCTCCTGAGCGCCCCATGTTTCTTCTTGCTGGTGTCAGTGTTTCTGACCCTCTAATGCCCCCAAAGTCCTGTCTCTAACCTGTCATGGGTGGGGAACCAGATCACCAGGCATGTTAGAGCCATGTCTGCATTAGTCCCTGATCTCTAAGTGAGGACATGAAGGGGGCACCTCTGTTTAAAAGTACAAAAAACTTGTGCTTTCAGACATGGCTCATGTAACCTGCATTTTGGTAATTCTAAGGCTTTCTGAGTTTTCCTGTTGCATTCCAGATAGCTGAAGCTGGCCAGATGCTTGATTCCTGGATAAGTGAGGCATGGCTGAGTATGAATATACAGCTGTAGTTCATTCTTACATATTTGCTTATTCAATCAGCTAATATTTATTTGGAGCCCTACTCTGTGCCGGGAACAATTCTAGATCCTGGAGATATAACAGTGGAAAAGATAGACCTTGGGGGGAAGACAAAAAAATAAGTAAATAGATGAAATTATGTGTTTCAGATAGTGATGATAAGTATAAAGGAGATAAAGCCGAGTCATACAGCAGAGAAGGACCAGTGTGAGTCGGGGGCAGTCAGGCTCCAGAAAGGCAGTCTATTGCATGGTTATTATTATTCTGCTCTGTGATAGGCTCCCTGTCGGGCAGGCAGCTGGGTGAGGTTGCACTGACACAGGCTCTGGGCACAGACACAGCTGGGTCTACTCCCTATCTGTGCAGTCACCCCAGTGGACAGAAAGCCTCTCCTTCCCTGGTGTCCAGCAAAACTCCCAGAGCAGACGCTCATTCACTCTGATTGGCCCATCGTGGGTCACATGACCCCTTCTAAACTAATCACTGGCCTGTGGCTGCAGGACTGCTATTGGCGAGGCTTGGTCAGGTTGCCCATGCTGGTAGCCAGGCAATGAGGCAGCCTCATTCGGACCATTTTGACCAATGGTAGGGGAGGGTGGCTCCCAATAGAAAATTGGTGCCACATCTTCTTTATCTGTTCCTCTGTTGATTGACATTTAGGTTGTTTCCATGTCCTGGTTATTGTAAATAGTGCTGCAGTGAAATTTGGGGTGCATGTGTCTTTTTGAATTATGGTTTTCTCTGGGTATATGCCCAGTAGTGGCTTTGCTGGGTCACATGGTAGTTCTATGTTTAGTTTTTTAAGGAACCTCTATTGGGATTGACATATGTACACTAGTGATACTATGTATAAAATAGATAACTATCTCTAAATGAGAACCTACTGTATAGCACAGGGAGCTCTACTCAGTGCTCTGTGGTGACCTAAATGGGAAGGAAATCCAAAAAAGAGGGGGTATATGTATACGTATAGCTGATTCACTTTGCTGTAGAGTAGAAACTAACACAACATTGTAAAGCAACTATACTCCAATAAAAATTAAAAAAAAAGAAAAAGAAAATTGGTGCCTGTGACAGAAGAGGGGCAGAAGACCTACTCAGGAGCACAGCTGCACCATTTCTCTCTTTCTTCCTCATCATCAAATGTTCCCTTCCTCATCCAATCATTCCCATTAGCATACAGTGTGCAAACATTTCTCCCACTTAAAAGAGAAATAAACCTCCCTTGACCCTTTGCTCTCCTCCTCTCTTGAACTTGACTGAGTTGTGCCCATACGCATTCACTTAAGCAGCTCTTGTCATGGATCCAAGTGACCTCCTTGTTGGATCCAGTGGACAAGTCTCAGTCCTCATCTTGCACACATAATTATAATAGGGAAGAACAAATCTGACTCCATACTGGATCTGTTTCTTTTACTTGAACCTTTGTATTCTGTTGCTTTTGCTCCAAGAATGTTGCCTATAGCCTGCCATATACAGGACAGCCCATTCTCAAGGCTCTGACCTTCTCCATTCACATAGAGATAAAAAGTGGCAGAACATATATGTATCACTGAATCACTTTGCTGTACACCTGAGACTAACACAGCATTGTAAATTAACTATACTTCAATTAAAAAATGGTAAAAAAAAAAAAAAGAAAAAGAAAAAGTTGTAGAACAGAGAATAACATTCGTCTTGTTGGAGGTTTTTATAGGAACATTGTGACTGGACCTATGTGGACGGCTGAAGGAACAAAGAACTCCAGCACCAAGAAGTTCCCAGCAACAAGCCACACCCCCTCCCCTTTTAGTATAAAAGAAGCCTGAATTCTAACTTGGGTGAGATGGTTCTTTGGGACACTAGTCCGCTCTCTTCTTGATCTGCTGGCTTTCCAAGTAAAGTTGCTATTCGTTGCCCCAACACCTCGTCTCTTGATTTGTCGTCCTGTCGCGTGGTGAGGAGTATGACCTCGGACTCGGTGACATAATCACTCCTGCCTCCTTTCCTTCCAGGACACCACACCCTTTCAGTTTTCCTCCCACCTTGCTGGCCTCGACTTCTGTCTCTTCTGCTGATTTCTCCTCTTCTCCCACTCCCTAAATGTTGGGAGACGGGGTGAGGGTGGGTTTTTAAATGATCTGCAAAGTTCTAAGCAGTCTGAATGCTCATAACCCTCTTCTCCTGCTCTCAGCTTAATGCCTCTGCTCTGGCCACACTGTGCTCTCACTGTTCCTCCAACAGCCAGAAACGCTCTCACCTCAGGGCCTTTTCGCTTGCTGTTCCCTCTTCCCCAAATATCTGTGCGGTTCGCTCTTTTCAGCATTTGTTCACAATGTCACCTTTCCTGACCTTACTATTTAAAAAATGCAGACTCCTCCTTACACAAAATATTTTTAAAGTTTTCTTGAGGTCCTTCTGAGCTTTCCAGCTGACAGCATGGGCTGCTATAGTCAGCAACATGATGACTGGCAATCTTTTCTCTCATGGCAACTTTATCCTATTGTTACATACCTTATTAAACATTTTGTCAGGAAGTCCATTTCTATACTCTTTTTGTACTATATTTAATGGTTTTTAAAGGTAATACATTTATAGAAATAAAATAAAGATAAAAAGAAACATCCTTAAGAAAACCCTGCAGTATCCTCATTCCTGTACTCCATTTACACCATTTTACATACTATGTATTTGACCTACTGGTCTAGTGCCTGCCCCCTCCACTGAATATAATAAGAGCAGAGATATTCTCTTTCTGTTCACTGCTGACTCCCCAGCACATAGGACAGAGGTCAGAACATAGTAGGTACTCGATAGCATTGGTTGAAAGAAAGTATGAATGCCCCAAATAGTTATCTTCCTTTATAAAGAGCTAGAAATATACAGCTAAGGAGGTTGCAGGCCTACAAGCAGGCTTTATTCCTAAAGAGGTTACCTGGGGATAGGATAGGCTGGGTGTAAAGACCAGAAGCCAGTAAAAGCCAGGCATTGCGGGGAGAGGCTGGCAGGAAAAAGGTGGGAGCAGCATTGCATTCCTGGTTCAGGGGTTGGTCTGTAGGCAATAACACATGGGTATCTCTACTGAGGGAGAAGAGAAGGGACTCACATTTGGTGAGCACCTATTGTGTTTCACATTCCTTAGCCTTCACCACAACCCTAGAAGGTGGGAATTATTAGCCCTTCTACAGCTGAGTAAATAAAGGCTCAGAGAGACAAAGCAAGATAATGGTCAGACAACCTCTTGGTTATACAATCACATTGATTTGCTTTTACCTTGTCTTGATTCTGGTAGGTTTAAGGTGGCTATCAAAGTTATATATTAAGCTTATGAATGTTGACCCTGGAAGAGTAGCTTGTATTGGGCCAATGATAAACTCTAGACAAAATGTTTATAAAAATGAAAGGACTACTCTTTGAAGGGAATAAAGATCGGCCAAAATTTGGCAGAGACTGGAGGGGATATGACCCTTACTAGCGGCGAAGCGCGCTGGGTGAGAACCATGGTTAGATTTTTTTTCCGCCCTGAGGGTACTCCACTGTCCATGAAAGAAAGCTGAGTGGGAGAAGATATTTGCAAATAATATGTCTGACAAAGGGTTATTATCCAAAATATATAAAGAATTCATACAATTCAAAAACAAACAACCTGATTAAAAAAAAAAAGAGGGAGGGGATATATGTATACATATGGCTGATTTACTTCATTGTACAGCAGAAACTAATGCAGCATTTTAAAGCAATTATACTCCAATTAAAAAAAAAAAAAGAAACTTCAAAAAAAAAAAAAAGTGGGAAGAGGATCTGAATAGACATTTTTCCAAAGAAGATGTACAGGTGGCCAACAGGTACATGAAAAGCTGTTCAACATCAGGCAAATGCAAATCAAAACCACAATGAGATATCACTTCACACCTGCTAGAATGGCCATTATCAAAAAGATAAGAAATAACAAATGTTAGAGAGGATGTGGAGAAAAGGGAACCCTCATTCACTGTTGGTGGCACTGTAAACCGGCGCGGCCACTATGGAATTTGTTGAGATTCCTCAAAAAATTAATAATAAAACTACCATGTGACCCAGAAATTCCCCTTTGGGGTATTTATCTGAAGAATACGAAAACACTAATTCAAAATGATATATGCACCCATATGTTCATTGCAGTATTATTTACAATAGCCAAAATATGGAAACAACCCGTGTCCAATCATGGATGAATGTATAAAAATGATGTGGTATATACACAATGGAGTACTACTCAGCAATACAAAAGAATGAAATCCTGCCATTTGTGAAAACACGGATGGACCTTGAAGGTATTACGCTAAGTGAAATAAGTCAGATGGAGAAAAACAAATACCATATGATTTCACTCATATGTGGTGTCTAAAAGACAAAACAAATGCACAAAGAAAAGAAAATAAAAGCAAACTCAGAGATCAGATTAGTGGTTATCAGAGGGAAAGGGGGTGGGGGGTGGGCAAAATGAGTGAAGGGGGTCAACTGTATGGTGATGGATGATAGCTAGACTTGTGGTGGAGATCACTTTGTAGTGTACACAGATGTCAAATTACAATGCTGTGCACTTGAAACTTATATAATAAAAAAGATTGAATTAATTAATAAATTGTGGAAAAGATGCAAATCTCTCGGGCAGAATCCCCATACTTTATGTAGATCTCTTCAACCTCAAGGCAGTGGAGCGTAACTCCCCACTCAAGTGTGGGCTGCACATAGTGACTTCCTTCCAAAGAGTATAGTGTGGAAAGGGTGGGGGGAATAACTTTATAGTAGAGAAACCTGACAAACACTACCTCGGCCAGGAGAGAACGGCTAACTTCAACAGTCATAAATCACGTTGATACTTGTACCCTTGACAGGATATGAGTGGTCCCTTACTCCTGTGCTCTTTCTCCTGCAAATCCATTACCCCCACCCCACCCTGGCTAATCGTTAGAAAAACATCAGACAAATTCTAATAGAAGGCCATCCAACAATATACTTGATCAGTACTCCTCAAAATTTTCAAGGTCATCAAAAACAAGGAAAGTCTGAGGAACTGTCACAGCCAAGAGGAGCCTAAGGAGACATGACAGCTGAATGTAGTGTGGCATCCTGGATGGGATCATGAAACAGAAAAGAACATTAGATAAAAACTAATAAAATCTCAATGAACTATGGACTTTAGTTAATAATTATGCATCAGTATTAGTCCATTAGTTAAAACAAGTTTATAAGACTAATGTAAGATGCTAACAGGGAAAGCTGTGTATGTGTAAAAAATATTGAAAATAAACAGACCCTCAGCAAACTGTGAGATGAATGAAAGAATGGAAGAAAAAGGCAAACATTTGAGAAAATATTAGAAAAATAATTTCAAAAGTTGATAAGGGCTTCCCTGGTGGCGCAGTGGTTGAGAGTCTGCCTGCCAATGCAGGGGACACGGGTTCGTGCCCTGGTCTGGGAGGATCCCACATGCCGCGGAGCGACTAGGCCCGTGAGCCACAACTGCTGAGCCTGCGCGTCTGGAGCCTGTGCTCCGCAACAAGAGAGGCCGCGATAGTGAGAGGCCCGCGCACCGCGATGAGGAGTGGCCCCCGCTTGCCGCAGCTAGAGAAAGCCCTCGCACAGAAACGAAGACCCAACACAGCCATAAATAAACAAATAAATAAATAAAATTAACAAAAAAAAAAAAAGTTGATAAAAGTAACTCTTGAGATTGGGAATCTCAGTAAATCCCAAGCAGGATAATTATAAAGAAAGTCATAGCTAGACCCATCACAGCCAAACTGCTGCAATCCCAAGATTAAGAAAAGATTGTAAGGATAGTTAGAGGGCAGGAAACATATTAATACTGGGGAACAAGAATAATAACAAAAGCTGATTTTATTTCCGATAAATGGAGGCCTCAAGACAATGTAACATTTTTAAAGTTCTGGAAGGAAAAAAAACTTTTAACCTAGGAGTTTTTTTTTTTATCCAGCAAAAACTCAAAAAACAGTAGGTGAATTAAAAACATTTTCAGATAAATGAAAGAGGATAATATTTATTGTTAGCAGACCCACACTACAAAATATCCTAAATGAAGTTCTTCAGTCTAAAGGGAAATAATATCAGATGAAATTTCAGATCTACCCAAAATAGGGACAAACACTGGAAATGGTAAATATAAATATGTTTTTCTCTTCAATTCTTTCAGTTAGTAAATGGTCTAGAGAATCAATAATAACAGTGTATTGTGGAGTTTACAACGCAGGAAGAAATAAAATATATGACAATAATAGCCAGTGAGTGAGAGTGAGTATAAATGGAATTGCATTGTTATAAGGTTCTTATATAAACAAAGTAGTATAGTGTTAAGTTAGACTGAGAGAAGTTAAGGATGCATACTGACCACTGAACTGACATGCGCAAGTGAGCCCAAGGGGAGAACAATATACTGTAATCGTTAAAGAAAATACTAAGAATTACATGAAGAAGCATAATTAAAACACCATTAAAGGAAATAGATTAGAATTCTAAAACATACTCAGTTAACTCAAAAGAAGACAGGAAAGGAGAAACAGAGAATCCAAGAACAAATAAGTCCAATAGAAAACAAACAAAAACAGGTGATACAGCCAGCACAGACACAATACTTAAGATAAATGTCAGAGATTCTCAGATTACTTAAAAAAGCAAGACCCAACTATATGATGAATACAAAACATACACGTTAAATATAAAGGCACAGACAGGCTGATAGCAAAGAAGATGGAAAACGATATGCTAAGCACAAGAAAGCATATATGAATAAATGATAACGTCAGAGAAAGTAGACTTCAAGACAAAGAGCATGTAAGAGACAAAGAGGATCATATCCAAAGATTTCAATTTATCAAGAAGAAATGTGCTATGGACTGAACTGCGTTCTCCCCCAAATATAAGCCCTGTTGAAGCCCTAACCCCCAATGTGACTGCATTGGAGATAGGGCCTATAGGGAGGTAATTAGGGTTAAATGAGGTCAAAAGGGTGGGGCCTTGATTCAATAGGATTAGTGTCTTATGAGAAGAGGTACCAGAGAGCTCATTCTCTCTCTCCACCATGGGAGGACACAGTAAGAAGGTGGCCATCTGCAAGCAATGAAGAGAGCCCTCACCAGGAAGTGAATTGGCTGGCACCTTGATCCAGGACTCCCCAGTCTTCTGTTGTCTAAGTCACCCACTCTATATTTTGCTATAGCAACCTGAACTGACTAAGAAAATATGAGAAACATGAAGAGAAATATAAATTACTAGTATCAGGAATGGTAGAGGAGATATCACTACAGATTATATGAACATTAAAATGGTAATAGGGAATAGTATGAACAGCTTTATGCCAACAAATTCAAGAACTTAGACAAACTCAAAAAATTTCTTGAGCTATAAAACTTACCAAAACTAACAGAAGAAGAAATAGAAGCTCTGAATAGCCCTATATCTAATATTTAAATTGAATTCATAATTTAAAATCTTTTCCACAAAGTCTTCTGGCCCAATTGTCAATTCTACCCAACTTTTAAGACATGAATAATATTAATTTTCCACCAATTCTTTCAGATAATAGAAGAGGAGGGGACATTTCACAATTCATTTTGGGGCCAGCGTAACCCCATCATCAAACTCCAATGAGGACATTAAAAGAAAGAAAATTAACTCAAGCACATGAATGCAAAATGACTAAAAATATCAACACATAAAATCTAGAGGTACATAAAAAGGATAGTACATTATGGCCAAGTAGAATTTATTACAAGAATGTAAGATTGGTTCAACATCAGAAAATTAAAGTAATTCACCACATTAGTATAACAAAGGAGAAAAGCCATATGATCATCTCAGTAAATGCCAAGAAACTATCTGAAAAAATCAACTCTCATTCATAACAAAAACTGTCAGCAAACTAGAAATAGCAGGAAATTTCCACAGTCTTATAAAGGGCCTCTATATAAGATCTACAGCTGACATATAGTGAGGGATAGTGGTGAAAGGCTGAACTCATTCCCCCATCAGGAACAAGTCATGATGTATATTATCATCACTTCTATGCAACATTGTACTGGAGGTTCTAGTTGTTTCAATAAGGCAAGAAAAAGAAATAAAAGGCTTGAAGCTTGGAAAGGATAAATGAAAACTCTTATTGCTTATAGGTGACACACATGTTTTATAGAAAATCCTAAGGATCCACAAAAACTGCTAGTGATTTTAACAAATAGCAGGATGCAACTATAAGGAAAACCATAGAACTATAAGTGAATTTAACAAGTTGCAGGTATGAAAGTATCAAAATCAATTGCTTTCTCCATGTCAGAGGTTGGCAAACTATGGCCTGTGAGCCCAATCTGGCCTGCCACCTGTTTTTTTTGTTTTTAATTCTTGAGCCTGTGAGCTAAGAATGCTTTAAAGTTTTTTAAAATAGTTGACAACCATCCAAAAAAATAAAAACATTTGTGACATGTAAAATTATACAAAAATAAAATTTCAGTGTCTATAAGTAAAATTTTGTTTGGAACACAGCCAAAGCTCATTTGCTTATGTATTGTCTATGGGTACTAACATGCTACAATGGCAGAGTTATGTAGCTGTGACAGAAAGTGTATGATCTGCAAAGCCTAAAATACTTACGTTCTGGCCCTTTACAGAAAGAGTTTGCTGAATCCTGCTTCACACTAAAACCAAACAATTGTTTAAAAAGTTAAAATACAGTACTGTTTGATTCAATAGCATCAAATACACAATATTTAAGGATTTTTTAACGTGCAAGACCTTTATACTGAAGTCTATAAACTATTTCACAGGAAGATTAAGAAAGACAAATAAACAGAAAGACATATACTGTTAATGAATTAGAAAATAATACTGTTAAGATGTCAATTACTCTCAAATTGAAACTTTGATTTAACACACACACACACACACACATGCAAATTTGTTTGTTGTGGTTTTTTTTTTTTTTTTGGTAGAAATCAACAAGATGTTTCTAAAATCATGCACAGATGCAATAAAACTAGACTAGCTAAAATAATCTTTAAAAAGAATTTGACGGACATATAATATCTGATTTAAAAACCATGAAGATAATAATCAAGAAAAAGCAAGAATAGAAATGGATCAATGAAGTAGAATAGAAAGACCCAAAATAAACCCACACACATATATGTTGTCTAAGACTGAGAGATATTTCAGTGGGAGAAAGGACCAAGTTTTCAACAAATGGTGCTGTAATAACTGTTTCTATACATAAAAAATGATTAACCTAGACCCTTAACTTACACCTTATATAGAAATGAATTTGAGATGAAATATAGATGTAAACTTAGAGTAAAGAAAAAAACAAGAGAAAATCTTAGGAAAATATCTTTGTGATCTTGGGTGTAGACCAAGATTTCTTAAGACACACACAAAAAAGCATTATCCATAATAGCCATAAAAATGGTAAATTGAAGTTCATCAGCATAAAAACCTTTGGCTTTCAAAATATGTCATTAAGAATAAAAAAAAAGCAAGTCACAGATTGGGAAAAATAATCACAATACCTATATCTGACAAAGAACTTATACCCAGAATATGTAAAGAAGTTTCACAAATCAATCATGAAAAGAAAAACTCCATAAAAATCGTCAAAAACTTAAACACACATTTCACATTAGAAGAGAAACCAATGGCCAAAACACACAAGGAAAATGCTCGAAATTACTAGTTATCAGGGATCTGCATTATGGGTAAAATTAAAAAGACTGACAATATCAAGTGTGGGTGAGGAATATGGAGTAAATGGAAATGGTACACATTTCTGGAGGGAATGCAAAATAATACTGTCACTAGAATGAAAACAGCTTGTCAGTTTGTTATAATGTAAAATATATACCCACTCTATGTCCTAGAAATTCCACTTTTAAGGATCCTTTTAAGTAATGAAAACGTTGGTCTATAAATAGACTATATAAGTATTTTAACAGCAACTTTATTCATAATAGTCCCAGACTGGAATGAACTCAGTTGTTCATCAACAGGTTAATGGATAAGCAAATTGTAATATATCCACATAATGGACTAACAATGAGCAATAATCAAGAATAACCTGCTGATCACCACAAACATAGATTAATCTCAAAAACATTACATTGAGCAAAAGACCCTAGATACCTTCCATGGGATTCCATTCCTATGAAATTGTAGAGCATGCAAAATTAATCTCCATGGCAGAAAGGGGCTGGGGTGGAGACTGATTGTAATGGAGCACAAGCGATATTATTGAGGTAGTGGAAATGAGATGTCTTCATAGGATGTTGGTTAGTTGGATGTATGCAAAATTTCTGTACACATACATACAAATTAGGGAAAGGGGCACCATTTACTTGCTGACCCATCCGTCTACCGCTGTCTCCTCCTCACCCTCCTTTGCCCATCACAGCCCTGCTCTTCCCGAATATCTCTCAGATCCTCCATTCTATCCATCCCACTGCTGCTGCTCTCGAGGGATCAGTGCTGAGTTTGGGTTCCTCCAAAACAGCAGCTGGTTTATGTGGGAGGTGATCCCAGGAGGCACAGTGAGGAGGGGACAGGGGCGGGAGGGAGGAAAGCCCTAAAGGCTGAATCAGAGAGCAGGTCATACTGTGGGCTCAGCCCTGCTGGAGACTCTCTGAGAAAGTGTTAGGATGTGCCTCAGACTTGTCCCTCAGAGGGAAGCTGGGTATTTACCTACTCACTTCCATCTCTCCCTGGTTGAGAGTTTCCCCTGGGGTATTAATCCCCTGGCACTTCCAGGCTGCCCTTGCCATGGTTGGTCAAACCCCCAGGACACTGGAGAACCCCCAGGTGGAGAAGCAGAGGGAAGCAGGGCCTGACGGGGGAACGGTCATCGTGCTGGGAACCGCCCACTACAGGTGCAGGTGAGCCCAGAGCTGGCCCAGGGGACACGGGGCAGGATATCCAGACCTTGTGCCACAGCCATCATCCCTCACCTGGGGGACTACCTTAGCCTCCCCCCATTTCTCAGCTATCAGTCATGTCCCTCCCATCCATCCCCTAAGGCAGTTGGAGGGCCTCCCAACAGGTAACTCGTGCCTAAATCCCTTCAACTGCCCCTCTTGGCTTTTGAGAAAAGAACCAAAATCCTTACTCCTGCTTCAAGGATTGGATCTGGTGTGACTCATGTCCCAAGCGCACCTGCAAAGCAGCCAACAGGGAGACTTTCAACTCCACAGACACCCCAGGAATTGAATCCTGGTGTATCCAGTGAGCCAGACAGCCACTGCCCTCCTCCCTCCCTCTCCCCCTCCCTCCCTCCCTCTCCTAGTCCCGTGGGACTCCTGGCTGGAGCATCGGTGCAATTCCAGAGCTCCAGGGCACTGAGGTTCCCACCTGGGAATAACACCTTCCTAAGGACAGACCTGATGTTGCTTACCCAGCTGTGCTGTTATCACTGGCTCCTCTCGGTTAACTGTTAACCGCCAAACTCCATCTCAGCTCCAACCAGCAAAGCAACCCCAACTGCATGCTAAATGCATAATTTGCAGCAAATTAAACTTAATGGGACTAGAATAATTATGTTGACTTTTTAAAGTACTTAAAGATAAACACATCATTAGATATTTTTGAATATGAACTTTTCCCGTTATTTTCCCAGGGAGACAGAGAGAGAAAGCTGAGGCAGGAGAATCAGAGATACAATGTTGAAGAAGGGGGGGCAGGAGGCCTCAGAAACCCATCTGAGGATATGTTCAGACCCCTTGTAGGGAGTGGAACCCAGGCCAGCTTTCCATGAAGGCAACTTCATAACATGTATCCAAAGCCTTAAAAAATTCCATACCCTTTGACCTGGTGAGACCATAAATCTGTCATAACGAAATAATCAGAGATGGAGACAAAGATCTATCTGCAGGCCAGTCATCCCAGCATCATTTATAACAGCCAAATTTAGCTGGAAACCATCTAACTGCCTCCCAATGGGGAATTAACTACGTCAGTTACAGAATAGCCCATGTACTGGACTGTACTGGACTGGCCGTTAAAAATGAGACCTTCAAAAAATAGTTCATGCTGGGAAAATGCTTATAAAAATAAAGGCAGGAAATAAAAGCTGCATATAAAACTGGACATAAAGTAAATTCCTAATTTTGCTAATATAGGCAAAGGAAAAATAATACCCAGAAGGACGTATGCAAAAATACCAACAGATGTTATCTCTGCATGGGGGATTTTAAAAGATTTTGATTTTCTTAATTTTTTTATGTTTGAAAAATTTCGGCCATGAGCCTCTATTGCTAAAATATTACTTTTAATTTGTTTTAGAATGGAGGTAGTCATACAAGGATCTTTACAGCTCCCTTTCCCACAAGGAGACTTCCTGGATTCAGCTCTGGGGCTAGGGTTCTAATCTCTGCATCTCTAGGTCCTTATTTAAATCCTCTAGCTGCTGCGTGGGACCTAGGCTTTAGGTTGTCACTCAAAACCCTGTTTCCTCTTCTTTAGTAACAGAATACCAGTGCTGCTGGGAATGGATAGGTCTCCTGCTTAAAAGCTATATTTACTAGTTCCCACCCCTCCTCTTTCATTGGGATGGCCAGTGGAATATGAATAGAAGTGTTAAGTGTGATTTCTAGGAAAGCTGTTTGATGGGAGCTTAGCAGTTGGAGATACGCTTTTGGCTCCTTTGTCCTCTCCCTTCCTTAGTCTTCCTATCTGGAATGCTACAGTAATTTCTGGAGCTTCAGCAGCCATCATATAGCCAATAGGCAATATTTAGATATGAGGTCATGCACTGGTAAAGGAAAGACAAAGAAGACAATGAAGGAGACAGGGACACTGACAAAATATGACGAGCTAACAAAGCATACTGGGAATTCCTATGCCCCAAATTCTCTTAAACAAGGGAAAAGTAATAATTTTCAATTTGTTTAAGCCACTGTTGTTCAGATCCTTGTTACTGGCAGCTGAATTCCTAAAAAATACACTGGGGACAGTCAAGGATGGCAGAGATATGGCAAAACTCTAGCTAATCCATAGAGATCTCAATGAAATTGTTAAGAAAATAGCAGTTTCTCTTGGAACAAGGCACAATAAGCCTGGGCTAAGATGAACTGAGCAGTGAAATCTGTAAATAGAAGTAATACTTATAAAATAATACTTAGTGGGATCAAGCTGGTCTTGGTTACGGGACTATGTACCTGCAAATGTTCATCAGCCTCACGTAGCAAGAAGGGGTTTTGTTGTTAGGACAATGGGGCCAAGAGGGTTGGTGTTGATTACTTATGAGAACATTGAGCTAATAAAGTATGGTGAAGTTGAGAGTGAAACTGGAAGTCGGGAGACCTGGACTTTTCTTGTGACCTTAAGAAAGTCATCCTGGGCTGTTTCTCGTCTGTTAATGGGGAAACGTGGTCAGACCAGAGTGTCTAAGGTTTTTCATGACTCCAAGGATCTCTGACCATAACCTGGGCTGGATGATTATAATGTGGATGAGTAGGAAATGTGAGCAGAGGAGAGAGTCTTTGCCCCTACCCATATACTCCCCACCCCCACTTACCTTCAGCCTCCTCTCTGGTTCCCAGAGCTGCCCAGAATGTGGGAGGCACAAGGTCAAGCACAAATTGGGTCAGGGCTTCCTGGCTCAGAATCTGAGCCTGATGGTGTTTCTATTGCTCCTTCTGGGCTAATGAATTCCCGGGGAGGAAGTCAGTAAAGAGTGTGATGATGTCAACAGACAGACATTGCCCTGCCTGACAGTCATAGCCACCTTATAGGGCTTTTTCTCATCACATTTTAGAATTGGAAGATACCTTAGTGGTCTCTAGTCCATCCCCTTCCTTGATGGTTAAATTCCTTTTTCAACAACCATCACCAACTTGCACAATAGTACCATCATCATTGATAACATCTTATCATCTTTATCACCAAAACAATCGTCATCACCAGACCCATCATCACTGTCCCCATCATTACCACTATCTCATCATCATCACTATCGTCATCATCATCATCATCATCATCATCATCATCATCACTATCATCACCATCATCATTATCACTGACATTTATTGAGTACATTTTTTGTGCCAGGCAAGATACTGGGTGCTTTATGTACCTGATTGCACCAAATTTTCATGATAATCCAATTAGGTAGGAATTTAGAGATGAAGAAATCAAGCTCAGAAAGGTGAAGTGCCCAAGACAACACAGATAATAAGCAGAGGAGAGAGCATTTGGATCCAGGTCTATCTGATCACAAAGGCTAATCTCTGTCCCCTGTACCTTGCAGCCCTGAGAGCTGACCTCTGCTATGTACCTTCAGTGGTAAAGAGGTCACTGTCCCCACCAGGAAGGATGTTCCATCTTGAGTCAGCATCCCTTATCAAAGGGAAATCAGCTTTCCTGTGGCTTTAACCATTGGTCCTGGCTCTGACCTTCTGAGCTATGCAGAAAGGGTCTGACCTCTGATTCATGTGACAGTCCTTCCGATGTTTGAGGACAGCTTTCATCCTTACTTTCACCTCTTCTTTTTTAGAATAAGCACCTGATTCCTCCAATAACTCCTCAGTGAGGACACCCTTTACACACTTCTCTGGCTCCCTGGTCCACCTGAGCTTGTACAAGCCCTCCTCCATGGTCTCCCTGCTTCCACTCTTGCTCCCTATTCCTCTCCTCTACCCAGAAGCCAAGTGATCTTTTAGGATAATCAGATCATGCCACTCTCATATTTAAAACTCTGCAATTAATTCCCACAACATTAAAAATAAAATCCAAAGTCTCCCGTGGTCTATAGACCCTAAATGATCTTCCTCCTGCTGATTCCTCACACCTCATCTCCTACCCACTGCTGCTCTGTTCCAGCCACACTGGCCTCTCTGCTGTTCCTTGAGCACATCATGCTCATTCCTGCTTCAGGAGAGCATTCTTTTGACAGTTATCAGCAAGCTTCACTCCTTCAATTTATTCAAGTCTTTGCTCAGCTGCCACCTCCTCCAAGAAGCCTTCCCTGATCTCCCTCTCTAATACAGCCTTCTCATCCCTAGTCCCTTTCCATTCACTATTTTTCTTCATACAATGTATCACTGCTTGATACATACTTATTTAATATCTGTCTTCCCTACTGGAATACAAATTCCATGAAAGCAAGGATATTGTCAATTTTCTTCACCCCTCTATCTCCAGGGTCTAGAAGAGGGCCCAGAACATAATAGGATACTTATTAAACTATTAAATGAATGAATGAATCCATGTGACCTGGTTCCCATGCCCTTTTCAGACTGGAGGCCCTTCTTTTAGACAAAGTTCAGCTTATCCATGACCTTCTACATTTGTTCCTCAGAATGGCAGAAGAGTCTGAGCCTCCCAGCTGAACAGGACTCTCACCTCCCTTTTGCTAGACTCCATACCTCTATTAACATGGTCTAAAAGACAGAAGATGTGCACAGAAGAGTGTTTGTTTTGGAATCAGAAAGATTGAAGTTCAAATCTCAGCTCTGCCATTTAGTTCTGTATTATTTAGCTTTTCTAAGCTTCAATTTCCTCTTGTGTAAAATGGTACCAATCATACCAACCTTGCAAGCTTCTTGTGAAGATACAGATAATGTGAGTACACAGTGCAGAGTAATCATTCAGTAAATGTTCAGAAGCAAAGATAATTTTATCTCTTGATAAAATTGTTTTCATTGTTACCAATATTATTACTGTTGCTCTTATTAAGCTAGCCAGGTTTGGGGACCCTCCATCTCATCAGAAGAGCCTTGGTTGGGACCAGACTGGACGGGGGGTGGGGGAGGAGTGAAGGGACCGGTGACGTAAGAGACACATCATCTCGTGGGTTCACACTGAGCTCCCTGTCAGCTCCCATCAAAGCCTGTCTCTCTCTTCTGTACCTGAACCATTGATTTGTTTTTCTCATCTCGGCTCAGAGCTTCGCACTGCATGCTAAACTCACATTTACATATGGAATCCCTCCCTGTGAGTCTCCCTCAGTGGCTCTAGCCTGTGGGGACTTTCTTCCTACCCTGGTTCTGCCATCCAAAGTGCTTTCTCTTCCTCCAAGACCCTGTCATCTGAAATCTGAAGCAAAGCTCACACTTATAATGCTGAGGGTCCCCCCCTGCCCTGCACCTGCCCCGACTACAGTTTCCCCTAGTGGCAGGAGCTGTAGCTGACATTCAGTAGACCCTCTCCCAGGGCTGAAGAGAGCCCAACACAGAGGACTCACCAGGGTCGTGGGCTGGTGGGAAGTGGTGGTGTCAACGGGAGGACCTGGGGGGTTGACAGAGCAGGGAGTGGCAGGGCTGGCTGAGGATGAACCCCCATCATCCCAGCCTATGTCACCCGGACCTGGGCCAAATCCCAGCTCTGCTGTTTACAGCCAGCTGATGACTTAGGGTGAGTCTCCTCTCCTCTCTGAGACTCCTGATGCTGCAGGCAATAAAGGAGACCGTGCGTGTGGATGCGCTGTGGAGGGGCTGGCACACTCACCATCTGCAAGGCAGGTGATGTCACAGGTGAGGTCCGGGTGGCCTTGAGGCCACGCTGCTGTGTGGAGCAGTGGGTAGGAGTAGACTTGGGTTTGAATCCTGGCTCTGCTACCTCTGGCTCTGTGACAGAGGCAAACTTCTCACCCTCTCTGAGCCTCCCCTTTCCCCCTCGGTGTCATCATTTCCCTGTCAGAGGGTTGTCGGGAGCATAACTTTACGACTTCAGCTTGCCAGCCCTGCTAGAGGCTCCGTCGCTGTCAGCTGCCCCCTCCCGCCCCCCTCCCAGTGAGGGTCCCACCTGGGAGCACGTCCCTGATGGGGCAGCCTGGGCGGGGAGGCCAGAGAGCAGAGGAGGCAGCAGGGACATGCCCAGGTGCACATGTGTGCACGGAGCCCCAGGGGTGCCCACCTTCTTTACAGAGAGGTGGCGGCTCTGGGGCCCGGCTGGTGCTGACTAGCAGACAGGCAGCCCCAGGCCTGGTCACACTGAACTCTGCGGAGCTGGAACAGGCATTTGCTCCCTGAGCAGGAAGGACACGTTGACTCGGTGGAACAAGTGCTGGGCAGCCCTCCCCCTCTTTCCAGTTTCCGGCAGCTTCTCTGCAGAGGTCGCGGCCCCCATCACCCTGCCCAACCCACCCAGGACACGGGCCCAGGACTCACTCAGCGCTGCCAGGATGACCTGCACACTCGGCGGTTTCCTATATGGGGGCAGATCTGACCAGACCCTCCGCACTCTTGCCTGGCCCGTGTCTGTGACGCATGCGTGAGCCTTAGAGGTCAGCCAGATGGGGGAGGAATAGCCTGTGGCCTGGCCTGTGGGTTCAGACAGTTGAATAAATTTTTAATTCAGATTAAGTGATGTAGGCTCATGAGATACTTTAGGACTTGTCGTATCCTCTGGCCAAAGGAGACACGAGGCAGAGAGTCAGCCAGTGTGAATAGAATCAGAACATCATGGAACAGGAAGAGCCCCACCAAACCAATTTCAGATGTGCAAACTGACTCTCCGAAGCAGGAAGTGTCGTACCCAGGGTCACACAGCAAGTCTGTGACAGAGCCAGGAGCCCCTGCCAGCCAGCCACGCCGCCTCCGGCTCCACCCCCTGAGGAAGGCTGTGGCGAGAAGCGCTGGGCTCTGGCCGCTGGAGGATCATCCCCAGCAGGAGGTGTGTCGCCTTTCTGCCTTGTGTTTGTAAACAGAGCTCTTTCAGCACACCTGGCATCACACAGGCACTTAATCACCACCTCATCTGATCCTAACATAATCGTCCCCATTTTACAGATGGCAAATGAGAGGGCAGCTGACTTGCCCAGGGTCTCGCAGCTGGTGGGGACCTGTCTGTCTGACACCAAAGCCTGAGCCTCCCATGTTGCCCCACAAAGAGCTCAACCGAGATCCAGGTCCCCAGGGGGTGAGAGGCAGCTCTGTGGTCCTCAGAGGTCTCAGGATAAAGCCCCCTGCCAGAGTATGTGCATCTGGGAAGGCCTGGGGACTCTGCTGGGTGTCCTCCCTGACTTGGCCTGTGGGGTGATCTGTCCCCTAGTATCATCAGAGCCAATGCTCCCTCTTAGGTATTACCCTTGGCTTGAGTTGGGGTCTAGGTGGTGGAGTTCAGGCAGGGCTGTCTCCAGGAACAGGCCCAGTAGAGCCTGAGATAGGATGAGTGATTCAGGATTTTGCCTGGTGAGACCAGAATGAAGAGAGGGCCCTGGGACTTGAGATCTGATGCCTGGAGCCAGAGGAGCTTGTCTTGGGGTGAATGAACTGGAGCTTGCCCAGGACCTGGCCCCAATCTGGCCATGGTCTGAGGGCTGAGGAGTCATTTAGAAGCTCCTCCCACTGCCCCCAGCCCAGGAGGCTCTACCTCCTTTCCTCTGTTGCAAGCAGAGTAGGGGTTGGCCTGGCTCTTTGGAGGTGCAGGTGGAGGAACAAGGTGGTCCCTCAAAGATGAAGAACTCCAGCTGCTGTTTGCCAGGGGTTTCCTGACATGAGCTGGAGGTGGGGGGAGGGAGGAGCAGCGCCAGGAGCTGAAGAGGAAGGAGAGGAGGTACTGCAGAGGTGAAAGGGGCCCGAAATTCAGTCAGGTGGTGGTGGGGGTGTGTGTGTGTGTGAGAGAGAGAGAGAGGAGAGAGAGAGACGAGAGAGGGAGGGAGGGAGGGAGAGAGAGAGAGACAGGGAGGATGTATGAGTGTGTGGGAGTGGCCTTGGGGGTGCATTCTCGCCTGGGGACATCTGGGTCTGCTGAGGGAGTCGGGGGTCCTGGAGGGGTGGCATGGGGTGCTGGGAAAACCACTGGACTGAAACTTAGGAGATCTGTGACCTCCCTCCCAGCCTACCTGCAGCCTCAGTGTGCCCATCTGCAGACTGGGCGGCTGAAGAGGAGGCTCTCTAAGGGTCCTTTGAGTCTCTAAGCTGGGGAGAGTCATGTTGGGGCTCCCTAACCCTCAGTGGGAATGGGCCAGCAGATGGAGAAGCCCCTGGGGCAGCCCTGCCCCTTCTTGGGGTCCTTGATACCTGATCCCAGCCACGTGGGTCCTGTTGGTACAGGGGCCAGGAGGCCCCCCTGATTCTCAGACTGCACTGAATGCCTCAGTGAGGGGCCAGCTGGGGGCCGTTCTGAGTGATCAAGTCTGCAGGGAGCCCGTTGATTGCCTAGGAGGGGGAGCCGGTTCAGCGCCCCTCACTTGTCATGAAGCATGGTGCAGGGTCTCAGACATAGCTGCCTTGGAGTTGGAAGGGCTGGAAAGATTCCTTCACTTAGTCAAAAATATCGATTGGGTTGTTTCTAGGGTTTTGTTATTACAAACGCAGCTGCCGTGAGCACTCTTGTTCAAGTCCCCAGCGCACATGTACAGGAGATTCTCTGGGGCATGTTCTCTGGGTAGAAACGCTGAATTAGAAGGTGCGTGCATGTTCCACTTTACAAGACGGCACCAAATTGATTTTCAAAGAGCCTGTGTTGTTTCTGCTCCCAGCAGTGGTCTGGAGAGTTCCCATTGCTCTCTATCTAGACAGCAACTTCAGTTCTGCCCGACTAGCAGGTGTGAGATGGGAATCCTCAATGTTCTACAATTTGCATTTCTCCGATTGCTAATGAGATGGCACATATTTTCAAATGATTATTAGCTCTTCAGGTTTCTTCTTGAAATGCCTATTTATATTTTTTACCTAATTTTCTATTGGATTTTTAAAATTGCTTTCTTAGTCTTTTTAGGAAGTCTTTATATATTTAGGCTAGAATCATGGACTGCTTATGTGTTATAATGTCTGGTCCTATGCTGTGGCTTATTTTTCCAGTTTATTGATAGTGACATTGGATGAACAGAAACTATTTAAATTGAATCAAATGTATCTTTCATTTCCTTTATGCTTGGCACATTTCGTATTTTGGTAAATGTCTCCTTTTCTACCCAAAGTCATAAAAATCGTCTGTATTTTTACAGCATAGAAGCTGAAAGCATAGAAATGAAAAACAAAAATGCAGGACAGTGGTGACCTCTTACGAAGTGTGGGAGATGCAGAGGTGAGGGAATACGGGAACGGCCACGCTCTTGGTAACGTTTTAAATCTCGAACTGTGGTTCGCTGGAGTTTACCATGCACTGATGGTTCATAACATACATACATAGATGGACAGGTAGATAGAAAGATGTGTAATACAGATTCTGTTGTACGTATAGAAAATTACATCATAAAAAAACCCAAGATTTAATGAAGTAATATATGAAAAGCTCCTGACACAGGGCCCAATACATACAAATGATGCCAACTAGGCTTGCCCACGCTCTTCCTGGGGTCAGGCTTGGCACCAAGGGCTTTGCATGCACGGTCTCATTGAGTTTTCACAGCAGCCCTATGATTTCTACCCCATTTTACAGATGAGAAAGCAGACACCCAGAGAGAGTAAATGACTTGCCCCAGGTCACACAGCTAAGGGAATCTGAGAGGCAAGCACAGGTTCGTGTGACTCCAGATCAGTCCCTCTCAGCCCCTGATCCCCTCCCTCCCTGTCACACAGCAGGAGGCTGCTCTGATTTCCTCTGTTCCTACAGCAGTACTCCCTTCTACTCCCAGCCCACCCTCAGCCTCTGGGCATCACCCTCACTGTGGCCAGGGCAGAGCCAAAAACCCCTCTGGGTGCAGGTGAGAAGCCTTCTTGGCTATGACCTTGACCATCAACATAAGAAAGAAGGTGGAGGAGGAAGGGAGGTGAGGAGGGGCAAGAGGATTGACAGAGAAGGAGGAGGAGAGTAAAAGGACAATGACAAGGAAAGAGAGAGAGAGAGGGAAGGAGACAGAGGGAGGGAAAGACAGGTCAGACACCAGCAAACCACAGGAAAGACAGACAGAGGGCCACGGACTGAGGACAGCCCGTCCAACTGGCTGAACAATGGTGCCCAAGGAGGACCCATCGCGAGCGGATACTGGCCTAGAAGGTCTGCAGCGGTGTACCCCAGGGCTCTGTTCCCACCCAGGCCTCCTGGTCCACTTGGAAGAGGAACCTGAAACACCAACCAACCAGATCCACAGACACAGCCAGGAGGGACACCTCGCACTGAGGCCTCCAGCCGATCTCAGGGTGAGATCAAGCAGAGGCCACATAACATGGACACTTGGAAAAGTTCTGCATTTTCGTTCAAAATTAGCTGCAAAGTAGAGAGGGAGGGCGAGCTGCCTTGTCAGCAGCTCCTGGAAAAGCCGAGCTGGAGGCTCCACGTGAGTTGACGGGGGTGTGGTTGCTGGAAAAGCCAGTGTGACGGTGGGTGACTTCGATGCAAGAAGAGGGTCCAGGGAGGAGGCGAGAGACCACCGTCCTCTGGGCTGGCCCGGGGCCACCTGAGTCTGCTGTGTAAGGAGGGGACAAGCACAGGTAAGGGGAATGTTCTGGAAGGCTTGCAGGGTCAGCGATCACAGAGGCAGGAAACAGAGCAGCATGGACAGACTGTGGAGTCAGACGGGGGCCTGGGTTGTAACCCCAGCTCTGCCTGTCCTGTGGCCTCTGATGAGTCCCTTAAATTTCCTGAGCCTCAGTTTCCTCATCAATAAAATGGGGTGATCACAGTGCCTCTTCTCAGGGTTGTTGTGTGAATTCTGTGTGAAGAACTGAGCCCAGGGAAGGTGCCCAGGAAACGGTGGGTCTGAGGAGCTGGGGTCACCAGCTGGAGAAGGGCTAGTGGCACCCTGGGAGCCGTGTGCACCGTGCGGAGAGCTGCCATGTGTCTGCCCCCCCCGCCCCCAACACGCACAGAGCTGTGGACCCAGAGCGGGACCCGGGTGAAGACCTTCCTGGACGCGGACTGCGTTCTCATGTCAGGAGGTCCCACCCAGCAGGAGTGGCTCAAGACACTAGGGGCTACCTCGGGGGCAAGAGGACACAGAGGCTCAGGGAGGTTGAGTGACTTGCCTGGGGTGGCTCAGCAGAGCCAGGTCTGAACCTGAGACTCTGACCACAAAGCCAGCGCTCCTGACCTCCACGCAGGAGGACGACATCGTCCACGTGGGCAGAGCAGGCGGGCCATCTGAATGGCCTCCACGCCGGCCCCTGGTCATTTCCAACAATCCCCCTTGGGTATCTTCCTTCCTTCAACACGGGGAAACCTCCCTCTCATAGTAACTTCATCTGTCAGTTACATTCAAATGCTGTGAAGAGAATGTATCTTGATCTGGGTAACCTGCACTCTCACAGCCACCCTGTGAGGTAGGCAGGATGATCCCATTCTGCAGGTAAGGAAACTGAGGCTCAGAGAGGTGGAGGGAAAGGTGTGACGGAGCCAGGGACTGTCGAGGGTACCAGGGCAACATGCTTCCTTCCTGGGGGGTCACCTGGGCTCCCTCCCCCTGCCTATACACAAGGGCTGTCACCCCTGACCTGTGCATGCACCAGGGGGCCCCGTGGAGGATCTCAGCCCCTGCCGGTACTAGCTATGTGCTGTGAACAAGTCACCTCTCCAGGTCCCAGTTTCCTGAGGTGGAAGATAAGGGTAATTACGGCCCCTCCAGAAGGCTCCAAGAGAGTCAAATGACTTCACGCTTGTGAAGTCCAGGCATGATGCCGGGCCACAGGGGCCCTCAACAAATGGCCTTTGCCGTGACCCAGAGGGGTGATAAGACCCTTTAATGTCCCCTGGGATCACGGTGTGGGCGTGCCCAGGCTGGCACATACATGCTCACACATCTTGCCCTCCCCTTCCCCGTACACACACAACTATCCTGAGCGACTTGCCTGTTGGGTTCCTGGGGCTCCTCCCACTTGAGGAAGATCATGTCCACCAGCAAAATGAAGGTCAGGGACTGGGCCTCAATTCCACCAGGCACTGCAAGGGAAAGGTGACCCAGGGCAAGGGAAACCGGGCTTTGGAGGCAGATGCTTGGGTTCAAATTCCAGCCTTGTTATTTCCTAGCTGGGACACTCAGACCACTCAGCCTCTCTGAACCTCAGCTTCCTCATCTGTGAAATGGGGATGATATTAATCCCTCCCTCACCAGGGGGTAGGAGCATCAAATGGGGTTGAGGTGTCCTCGGTGCCCAGCGTATAGCAGGTGCTCAGTGAGCTCCCAATTCAGTTCCTCTCCAGCTAGAATGAGGCTGGAGAAGGGCTTTGGAGATGGGAGGAAGGATCATGCACGAAGGTGTGTCCACCCAGGGACAGGAGAGGAGGAGAGGCCTGCCCCTGCTCCTCCCCCACCATGAGCACAGTCAGAGCCATGGCAGAAAGGCGGACTCAGAGGGCATCTGTGCAGTCCCCCAAGTTCTAGAAACCTTTAAAATGAGGACCCAGAGAGGGGAAGTGGTTTTCCCAGGTCACCCAGCAAAGAAGTGGCAGATCCAAGGCTAGAAGTCAGACTGAGCTGGGCCTTGATCTCACTGGCCTGTTCCTCGTGGCCAGAAACCTGTCTCCACCACACCATCAAACCTACCCTCAGCCCCACACTGACCCCACAGCTCTTGGGGTGAGGGGAGGGGGAGATAAGCTTCTGCGGGGCCATGGATACACTCCTGTAAGGCTCGGACTTTTGCCTAGAGGTCCCCAATTCCATCTCAGTGTGGAAGGAGTGGGGTCTGAGGGTAAGAAAGATGGAGCTGTGTGACTTTGGGCAAGTACCTTGACCTCTCTGTGCCTCAGTTTCTTTGTCTGTAAAATGGGATAATAATGCTGCCAATCTGGTAGGGTTGTAAGCATCCCGCCTGTACTGCAGGTAACAGCCTGGCACACAGGAGGAGCTCCATCCATGTGGGCTGCTGGTATTGGGGCCGGGTTTGCCACCTGCAGCTGTCTGACCTTGAGGAAGTAATTTCCCCTCTCTGTGTCTCCAGCCCAGCCTGAAATGGGGTTCATTGTAATAATAGCACAGGGACACAGGTGGTGAAGATCAAATGGGATTGTCAGTGATTTAAAAAAAGCCCAGGACGTCTGTGTACTGATCAGAATACACGGAACCCAGCAGAAGGTACAGTGCAGATGGGTATTACTGCCCGGGCTCTGCCGCTCCCCCTCCCCCTCCCCTCTGGTCTCTCCTCGGTGGTCTCCCAGCCCCTCCAGCTGCCTGCTAATGAGCCAGAGGCTTCAGTAATGAGGCTGCTTCACCATTTAATGCGCTGCAACAGCCTTGGAGGGAGAGGGGACGGAGTGGGGGGAGGAGGGAGGCAGACTAGCTCGCCCACAGAATCCCCTCCAGTCCGCAGTGCTCAATAAGAGGAGGAGATGGGCCCCTGCTGCCCTTCCTGCAGGAGCCCCCAGCAGAAAGGTGGCCATGGAAGTGGGAATCCCCTTCTGAGTGTGGAACAACATGCCTGCGGCATCAGCTAGCCTTGAAAAGTGGAGGAGTCTGATTCCTGAGTTGACCGTGTGCCAGGCCTTTCCTGACAAGTGCAGCGGGCCTGTGCCTGGGACCATGAATGCCAAGCCCTGGGCTCCTAGCAGTGCCTCTCTTCCCCCACCCTCCTCCAGGGGGCAAGCAGGCTCAGGGATTGGTAGACACCCTGGGCATGGGGCAACATTCAGCTTCCAGCGCGTCTAGGCCAGTCCTGAGGGCAGAAGGATAAGATGGGACCCTACAGAAGGGGCTGGTCGGGGGCCAGGCAGGCACTGAAGCCTGGGATCAGGGGAGGGCGGGGAGGGTGTGGTGGAGGCAAGAGGGACGGGAAGGAGGAACCGATCAGAGCCCAGTGTCAGGGAGAAGCCCTTGGGGCAAAGGCTGGGGGAGGCCTTCAGAGGCTAGAACTGGTATTTTTTTAAAAAATTAATTAATTAATTAATTAATTAATTAATTTTATTTTTGGCTGTGTTGGGTCTTCGTTTCTGTGCGAGGGCTTTCTCTAGTTGTGGCGAGCGGGGGCCACTCTTCATCGCGGTGCGTGCGGGCCTCTCACTATTGCGGCCTCTCTTGTTGCGGAGCACAGGCTCCAGACGCGCAGGCTCAGCAGTTGTGGCTCACGGGCCCAGTTGCTCCGCGGCATGTGGGATCTTCCCAGACCAGGGCTCGAACCCGTGTCCCCTGCATTGGCAGGCAGACTCCCAACCACTGCGCCACCAGGGAAACCCCTAGACCTGGTATTGTGTCCCCAGACTGGCCTGAGCTGTGCAGGGTTGGGGGTCTAGGGGGCCAAGCCTCAGGATTTTCCATGAAAGCAGCGAACATGGGGGTGGGGGGGTGCATATGCCTGGGACTCAGCCATCCGAGGGTGTGGAGGGGAAGGAGGGGGATGTCCTGCCCCAGGAATCCTATGACACCGAGGAGAGTGTAAGATGGCAGCTGGCATGAGAAATGGCACAGGAGATTGGACTGCAGGCACCGTGGGTCAGAAGACCCACGTTAGGGTCAGAAGACCCTAACCAAGAGTTAGGGGTCTTGGTTGCTAGTGACAGAAACCCCGCACAAACCAGCTTCAGCTCAAGAAAGGAGTTGATGGGATCTGGTAACTGCAGGTGCTGGGGGAGGGGGCCGGGCTCAGCGATATTGTCAGGCCTCCATCTCTCTCCACTGTTGATTCTGGTCTCCATCACGACGGCCTCAGTCCCAGGCAGGTCCTCTCCTCGAGATGGCCCTACAACTCCACGCTGGCACCCTGCCAACTCCAAATGTGTGGACATTCCCGTAATTCGGTCCCCTTGGCTCTGATTGGGTCTTCCATGACTCCCTCACTGTGGGAAGAGCATTTGAGATTCTGATTGGCCAGACCTGTGACTCAGCCCACCCCTCTGTCTGGGAGTGGAGTGACTTCTGCAGGACCCCAAGACTGGCAAGGCTGATCAGCGCTTCCCCAAGGAAAATAAAGACGGCTGTTACCAAGGCCGGGTCCAGATGCTGGGTGAGCAGAGCCATCAGCTGTCCACCATGGGTGGAGCCAGAGATGGGAGTGGTGGGATTTTGGCCCTACCCAGATGCCCTTCGCTAGGTCAACACACCTGTCCTCCAGCTGCTACGGTGCTGGTTGCTAACAGCTCACAGCAGGACTCTTTTCAGAGAATTGCCCTCTGCTGAAGGGAGCTGACCGCCGACTAGCTGGAAATGCTTAGAATGTTACACTCCCACTGGGGGCAACCTGCAGCTAATGACCACCTGACACAGCTGCAAAAGGCCCGGCTCATTGCTGGGGGGGCACCACGCTCCAGGGCTCCCTGTGGGCTCAGGCTGGGGCCAGACTCGAGCTGAGCCCTCAGCCTTGCCCGGCTCCTCTCCTCCCTCCCCTGTTTCCCTCGCCCCCCTCCTGAGAGCCCCCTCCGCAAGCCACTTGCCCACAGGTCCCCATCCTACTCTGCTTCTAGGAACCCAGCCTACACTGGATCCCTGACTGGCACAGCCTCACCTACACGGCCACCCTCCTGAGGACCACATTCTTCCCTGAGAGGGGATGAGTGTAAAAGGACCATCTTGTCAGACTCTGAGGAAGAAGGGGGCTGGCATCTTGAGGTCTTTCAAACCCAAACTCCTGCTGCGAACTCATCCCAATTCTCCCCACGTCTGCTCCAGGGCCTCATTCCATTCAGCCTCTCCATGTAATTCCCACGTTCTCTCGGATCCAGGTTTGATTAACAGAAGGATATAAACAAGTCCCAGAAAAAAGGAAAATCAGCATCTCCTCAGGGCAGCCACTGTCTATTGGCAGATGGCAAACTGCTCTGCATCCAATATTTTTTATTTTTATTTATGTATAGATAAACAGGACTAAATTAACTAAAATTTTTTCTTTCCATCCTCAGGTCTTGGATGAGTGGGAGTCTCTTGGTCCCACAGTGAATTGGTTACCAGGTTTCAATAAGGGATTTGTCTTCGCCATTACAGTTCATTAATGGATTTACAAGGGAAGGAAGATGGGGAGGTCTATAGTCCCAGTAAGAAGATTGTTTAGCCTTTCTCCTCTTTAATTACATGATGCTCTGTGAAAAATGGGGAAAAAGAGACCCAATTGCCCCATCTGTTCCAGATATGAATACAGTTAATACGGGAGGAGGCGGGAGCTGCTCAGGGACGTCCCACCGGCTGATGTGCTTCACCCCCTGTTGAGAGCTGCCTCGTGGCTGGGAAGCTCAGCCTGACTGGCATCAGGCATGTTGGCCTGGGGAGGGGCCGCTCTGTTCACGGAGATGCAGTCTCTGGGGGTTTGGGTCCGGGCAGCCATGGTCCTCTATTGAGCTACTGTTTCTTGATCACCATGTGCTGGGGGCTTTACGTGTATTTTCTAACTTCACAGGTATTGTTTTACAGACCCATTATATAGATAGAGGAACTAAGGCAGGCAGATGTGCACAGGGACTGGTGAGGTGCAGAGAGGGTGGGTGATGGACTTTTTATAAGTATTAAAGATGATTCAGACACAGGTAGGATTTGCCCAGAGCGCTCGGGTTGGAGCTGGAATTGGAAGCCAGGCCTGTTGGCTCTAAGTTTCTGCCATTTCTACTCTGTCTTTGCTGCCATCTAGTGAACTTGACTCAGTTTCCCCATCTGTGAAATGGGCTGGGTGAGATGAATATGAAGGCTGTCTTGGACTGTTGTGTGCTGTGTTCTGAAGAAGGAAGGGGAGCCTGGAATGGCAGGCATGGGGAGGGGCTCCAAGGACCAGGAAGGAGAGGCCTCCAGTTCCTGGCACTGGGAGGAGGGCGCAGGCCTGATCAGAGAGGGCTGTTTCCTGGGCAGACAGATCTTCAAATGAGTGGGGGCCCTGGAACCTGCATTTCAAGGAGACCCTGCCTCTGCCCAGGCCTGGGTGGGAGACCTGCTCTGGCCCCTGGCACAGGAGATGCAGGGCGAGTCCCTCCCCTTCTCTGAGGCTCCCCGTCCCTCTGAGGGGGGGTTAGCACTTCCTGCTTCCTTGGCTGCTTCTACCAAAGGCTCAGTGAGATGCTGCCGTGGAACGTGCTGTGACCTGTGCTCAGCACACAGTAGGTGCTTTGTCAGCGTGACCGTCCCCGAAACTCCAGCACCAGCACGTACCAAGAAACACAACAATCGTGATAGCTGACACACCAAGTGCTTCCCATGCTAAGTGCTGCATTCCTCACAACTTCGGGACACGGGCACCATTTTGGTCCATTTGACAGAAGAGACCAGTGAGGGTCAGAGAGCAGGAGGGACTTGCCGTGGAAGTGGAAGGGCTGCGCCGCAAACACAGGCCTGTTTGTCCGGCATGGCCCACATGCCTTTTCCCTGTTAGGTGAAAAAACGGTGTCCCCGGAGCTGCCTGTCTGTGTGGTTACTATGGCAGCCACCTTGGCCTTGGGAGGGGAAGTGGAAAATAGGCCAGAGCAGTAATGAGGCTGCACAGTTCTGATCTGTCCCCTGGTGGGATCTGACTTCACAGGGCTTCTTCTCACATCAGAGGCAGCCCAGTGTCTGGGCCCTGGATCAAAGGCCAGCTGTCTCTGAGCCCAGACATTGGGCCTGGCTCAGGCCTCAGAAGGTCCCCGCCTTGATCCTCCCACAGTGAGTCATGCTGTCGCTGGCATCAGCCCCTGCCTGTTTCCTGAGGGTGTCACTTGCTGCCTGGACCCACGGTGAGCAGAGGTCCCGAGAAGGGCTCGTGCCTCAGACAGCTCCCGGGGGGCTGAGACCCCCTCCCCCCCTTGGAGCCTGTGTGGCTTCCTTTCAAATGGCAGCTCATGGACGGCAAGAGGCTTTTCATTTGGCAAACCCGGGTTTGGCTCTGTGGGTCCACGTGGGGCTCTGGTCCCCTGGCTCCTTTCCTTTGATGGCCAAGTGGGGATGAAAATGTCCTTGTCTCAGTGTTGGTGCAAAGACCCGCGAGGTGATACCTGTGAGGCCTCAGAGTGTGGCAGAGCAGACGCAAGTCCTGCCTCCCTCTCAGGCTGTGTGGCCTCAGGCACATATTTACCCTCTCTGAGCCTCCGTTTCCTCATGGATGAAGAAACAAGAGGACAAGTCTTTGCTCAAACCTCGTCTTCTCAGGAGGTTTCTCCGGCCACTGAGCCCTGCCCCCACTCTCCCACCCCCAACAATCTATATAGTTTCTTTATGCATTATGTTTACTGTTTATTGTCTGCATCACTGGAATGTCAGCCCCTCTAGCATGAGAGCAGGGATCTTTGTTTTGTTTTCCGATGTACCCCAAGTACTAGAACAGTGCCCTGCATGCAGTGGACAAATGCTTGTTGAAAGAATACACACGGTCCCTGGACAGGGCGCCTCCATCAGTGGCCACCGCTGTTTTCTTTCTGGCTCCCTCTCCCTACTCTGTGCACACCTGGGCACACCTTCCCACCAGCAGCAGATTTGGGGGACGGAGGGCCTGTCTCTCAGCCACACCGCCTGCCCGCCCGGTACAGGGCACAGACCGAGCACAGCTGCCCATTTCCCACACAGGAGCACACATGTTTACGTATCCGTGATTACTGGTGTCCTTCCCTCCCTCTGTCCATCTGCTGCACCTTTATTTATTCAGCCAGCACTTTCTGAGTAGCTGCCACATATATCACATGACCCCACTCATGGTACCATGGTACCATCCCCCCCTCAATGGTACCATTGAGGCAGGAGGGTTGATGAAATTTCACTGGGACTAATGAGCTGTTACTCCCTGATACTGGGGGTACAGGACCCCGGAGGTTCGTCCCTCTGAGAGGAGCTCACAGTCTAAGTGGGGTGATTGAGGGGAGATGTTGATGGGCAGGTGAGATGGGAGAGAGCAGCCTTGGGGAGAGACACTGATGGGGCACAGGGTGTGGGTGGGGAGGGGAGGGCTTCCTGGAGGAGGAGACACCTGCACTGAGTGCGGAGGCTGGTGGAGGAGGAGGGGGAGGGGGAGGTGGGATGTGTATGCTGTTCCTGGAGGGCCTGGATAAACAGAATCCCCCCCAGGGCTTCTGCTCTCCCTCCGCCCCACATCAACACCCTGTTAGGCCCCTGTGGTGGGAACTCAGCAGTGAACAAGGAAGCCAAGGTCCCAGAAGTGAGACCGGCATCTAACGGTTGGGAGGCGGGGGCAGCGGCCGTCTGGTCCTGGAGATGGAGCTCCTGAGCCTCAACCTGGGAAAGGCTTGGATGCCTGAGCCGGGAGCCTGGGTCTGCGGCCATGGCAGACTCTGCCCCCTCCCCCGGGTGAGGTCAGGCCTCTTCTGCCAGCTCCTGGGGGGCTCAGGCCAGGCCAACTCTGGGGAAATTTCCAGAAAGGCTCCTGAGATGCAGGGAGGGGATTGGCTTGTCCCAATCCCCAGGGCTAAGACTGCGGGCTCTGGGCTCCGGGTTCCCTCTCTGCCGCGCTGCCCAGGACACCCACCTGCCCGCTGAGGTCGGGGTGGGTGGGAGGGGGCCGCCCTGGGACGTCCTGGAGGACCGACTGTGGACCCAGCCTCCAGAATTCCGGCCCCTCCCTACCTGTCTCCCATGTCTCCCTCCCTGGGATCCAGTTCCTTCCAGAGAAGCCAGAGTGAACCCGGCAGGACAGCTGGTGCTCAGAGCCCAATGAGAGCGCCCAAATTAAGCAGTGAACATAGGAGAAGAGCTCCGTGGAGCAGGGTGAGAGGACCAGGAAACACAAACAGAACAGAAATGAAAGTGGGCTCCTGGCTTCCTGTCCCCAAGCTGCTTATACCGCGGGAGATGCACCAGAAAATTCCACTCAGCAAAGGCTGTTCCTCATAATGAATGCAACAGGAAAACAAGGACAGAACAGCAAAGGGCTCATCTGGGGCACATCCATCAATGTTTGGTCACATGGGCTCTGTCCCTGGGGCTTCAGGACCCGTGTCACCCCCTTAGCATCTGGGGCCTGGGGGGCGAGCCAGGTGAGGAGGGGTAGTGTGGAGATGAGGGCTCCCTGGGACCCCGCATGTTAGTGCTGAGAGGAGCTCCCAGTGTCCTCTCCCTGCAGATGCTGAAAACAGGGAGGGGAGGGTTGTGGAACCTTCCTTCTCTCCCAGCCCAGGATTTTCAGATCTGTCAGCCCCTTTCATTGCATCTGCAATGCATGCGATCTTGGAATTAGAGCATCTCTCACAGACTCACAAACGTTTTCACACAGTCTTTGAATCACAGAACCTGAGCATCTGGTCCCTTTCACAGAATCCTAGAATTCTAGAATCACAGGAGTGTTCGAGGACTCACAGGCCCGGGAGCTGCAGAATTAAGTAATCTCTGGAGAAGACCTGGAACCTCACCTACAGCTTATTGGACCCTTGGAATCACAGAATCAATTGTGATAAACTTGGCATTGAAATACACACACCTTGCAGTCAGAATTGTAGCATAGGGAGTGACCTTAGTCCAGCTCCCCTGGGTAAAGGAGGAAGACCTCTCTTCACTGTCCTGTAATAACTTGAACTCTTGCAGTGATGGGGAGCTGACAGGGGAACCTGTCATCACCTGACAGGGGAACCTGTCCCAAGATTAGGCACATCAGGCTGCTGCTGTTGAGCCTAAATCTGCTCCCATTTGACCCACCCACCCCTCTGTCCACACTTTGTGCCTCCCACCCACTCCGCCCCATCATCCTGCCCCCACGAGGAGCTAAGTGTGAAAATCTGTGGACCAGAGACCATTGAAGAAGCTCTTTTTCCTGGAAAAACACATGGTCCAGCTTGCCCCTCAGGCTAGAGAGGTCTCTCTTTCTCCAGGGCAGAACCTGGCACCAGGACATGGGGACATTCAACCCACATTCATTCACCAAGGCAGACAGCAAGGTGAAGAGAACAACTGAGAAGGAAGGAGGAGTGGGGAGGCTCACAGGCCCTGTGAGGGTGTGGAAGAAGGGGTGATGCCCCTTCCCGGGGTCGGGAGGATGCCCAGAGCCAGGGGTGGTGGGCAACGCTGGTCTGTGGGTCGGCCCACCCGGTCAGAGTTATCCCAGCCCTGCCACTGACCAATGGGTGACTTTGAATAGGTTACTCAGTGTCTCAGAGCCTCAGCATCTCCATCTGTAAAATGGGCTAATGAAGCCCACTATGTGATCAGTGCCCGGGTGGCAGTGGACTCGCTGAGGCACAGGGCAGGAGGGTAAATTTGTTAGCTCCTCCCCACCCTCTATTCGTGCCTGGGTCTTGGGGGATGAGCAGGATTTCTCCACATGAAGAAGATGTGGAATGGTATTCCCTGGAGAGGCAACAGCCTGTGCAAAAGACCGACCTGGGAGCCACGAGCCTGTCAGGAGTACTTGGGGAGCAGCATGTCTTCTTGGAGAGTCGGGGTTTGTGGGGGGGAAGCTGCAGGCATGGTCTGGGGGCAGGGGGGCCCTGGATGCCCCTGTCCCGGAGGGTGGAGTGAGGGCGCTGGGAGCCGTGGCAGGGGGAGGTGCCCACCTGCAAAGATGCCCCACCTTCCTTTTATCCTAAGCCTGGGGACAGAGTGCATCTGCCCAGCCTCCTGGGACCCCAGTGCACGGCAGGGACAGGAAAGCTGAACAAACTAAAACATGTCAGAAACAATCATCAGAAGAGACAAGAGCTCCCAGCCAACACCCAACCCTAAGCACATGGAACGATTTGATGGTGAACACAATGCCGGAACGTTGCAGCAATTTAGAAGAATCTGGCAAGGTTTTATTCTGATATAAAGAGCTGGATTTTATTAAGTTTATAAAGGAGGCCAAGCCTCCTGGCGAGCCTGGCGGCCCAGGGCAGATTTGGGGAAGCAGCCTGAGGAGTGTCTGGAATTCAGTTCTGGCCCCATGAGCTGTGTGATATGGGACAAGTTACCTAACCTCTCTGTGCTTCGTGTCCTACCCTCATGAGGTCAGGTTGAGGGTCGTGATAGTGATGGAGCTCCTCCATAGCGCGACAGCCAGACCGAAGCAGATAGTGCGAGGAAGACCTCTGCTTCCCCACGTCCCAAGGCTTCCCTCTGTCTGCTCTCAGGGGTCCATCCAATCTTGCCCCCTCCTTCCCTCCACTGTCTGCACAGGATCCATGCACCTAAGCAGTGAGGCATGGATTTACTCTCCCATCTGGTCACGTGCTCCTCTTCAGAGCATTTATTCATTGGTCCCTCCAGGCCGGTCCTTCCAGCCCATCTGGAGGGGTGCCCGCTGCCCCTCCGGGTTTCTGGGTGACCTGGGCCAGACCACTTGCCCTCGCTCTGCCCCAGGAAGTCCTTTCACCTCTGGGGAGGGTATGCGAGCACCCACGTGCTCTGGGCCGGGAGAAGGTTCTGCCTCTAGGGCGTTTGCAGTGAACAGAGGCTGCCGTCATCCTGTTACTCACGTCCTATGGAAAGGCACAGACATCCCAAGGATAAAGATAGACCTGGTTTCCCGTCCCCTTCATTCCTCCTCTGACCCGGAGAGAGATAGCTGGGGAGGGAGGTGGGGAGGGGGTCGTGGGGCTGGTCTCAGATCAGGTGGGCTCTGCTGCCCCTGGAGGTGAAGAGGTGCATCATTTCAGAATCCATTCTGTGACTGCACTCTGCGCACATCCTGCAGCTAAACACACAGTTGGCTGCACTAATTCATCAATGGCTGTTTGTTTCTGTGTTTTTTTGGCCTGTACTTAAGGTTTCTGGTACCAAGATGGAACCCAAAGCCTGGTGGGCGTCCACCTGGACTGGGCTGACTTCTCTGCTCACCTTTCCCATCGCAATCCTCCCGTGTTCCCAGGGAGCAGAGAATCCAGAGAGGAGCAGGGCCCTGAGAGCCAGCAGACCTGGGTTCCAGTCCCAGCCCCACTCTTAGTGCCCTGCGCCATCCTGGGCGAGTCCCTTCCTCTCAGTGTCGAGTGACCCCCCACCGTGCAGGGGGGATAACACTCCGGGCTGTGCGGGGCTCGGGGCCCAAGGAAGCAGGCGCTCAACACCCAGAGCTCACGGTATTGCTGTAGCAGCCGCTCAGCTCGGAGCTCCCACATCGCGCATTTCTGAGGCTTCAGGGAGAAAAGTGCCTTCTCTCTGGGTTTGCAGCCCTGAAAGAGCACGTGCTCCTTGGAAGGAGAGCTGGGATTTCCCTAATGAATAGCACCTGCTCCCTAATCAAGTCCTGGCCTCCTCTTCCTGTCCTGTATCCTGTGTTTTATGTGTGACCTTTGCCAAACACAGACATTCCCCTTTGGGTGTGGGAAGAATTTTTTTTAAAAGATTGGAATTTAAACATCCTGAAAGATTTATTCTGTGTAATGGATGGAACAAATACCACACAAATTATGTTCGGAGCAGCAGGGCTGAGGTGGGCTGGAAGCTGGGCTGGGGCCTGGGAGGGAGGGGTGGAGCTGGGGGCGGTTCGGAGGCTGCTGGATAAAGGATTCATTCAGAAGCTCTGAACTGGATGCAACTTACAGTTTGTCCGCCTTTGCAGGGGAGGGGGTCGGGGCTGACTTTTACTGAGCGCCTACTGTATGCAGGGGCGGGGCACATGCTGAACCCCATTAGCCCTCACACTGTCCACCGGGGGCACTGCTGCTTCCACTTTTCTGCAGGGGAGTCTGGGCTCTGAGGGATGAGCTGACTGGTCCCAGGTCACTTGGCTCACCAGTGGCAGGGGACGAGAGCCCAGGCCTGGATGACCCTGGGTTCCCAGCTCTTTCCCTGGCCCCACGTAGGAGGGACACGGGGACTTGTGCATCAGGAGCGCTGGGACCCAGAATGTTAGTGGTGGGACTTGCCATTGACCCAAATGGGGCCAAGTAAGGAGGATCAAATTTTAAGTTGGCTGAGCATTTTCTTGCGAAGCACAGGGCCAGACGCTTTGGGAGGAGGCCAAGGGAGGCCCTCTGGGGATGTACATCTCGTGTATATATGAAGGGCGGTGCGGGGGGACTCCATGGAGGCCAGCAGTAAGCAGAGGCACACACATGCTTAGGAAGAGGCAGCCTGTGGATGCAAAGATACTCAGCAGAGGAGTGGGAAATGCACACCTGGCAGGGGAACCAGCATGCACAAAGTCACAAACGTGGGACTCGACTGGCACATTCCTTTAATGCCACATGTTTATTCATATTTCCAGACACTGTTTTAGGTCTTCACAGTACAGATGACTCAGAAATGACTCCTGCCCTGAGTACCTAGAGGCCTAGCTGGTGAGCCAGACTAGAAAACAGATTGTATTCATTATCTCTTGCGTTGCAACGTGTTACCCCAAACTTAGATACTTAAAGCGACCCATTGATGATCTCAAAGTCTCTGTGGGTCCGGAATCCAGTCCTGGCTTAACTGGGTCCTCAGTCCCATGGTCTCATGCAGGCTGCAATCAAAGTGTCATTCAGGTGGTGATCATTTTATAATGTGTGGAAATATCAAATCACTATGCTGTGCCCCAGGAACTAACAGTGTTGTAGGTCAATTATACTTCAAAAAAAAGTATCATCCAGGACTGTGGTCTCATCTGGAGGCTTGACTGGGGAGGGATCTGGCTCTAAGCTCATGTGATTGTTGGCAGGATTCTATTTCTTTTGGGCTGTGTGATTGAGGGCCTCAGGGCCTCATTTCCTTGCTGTCTGTTGGCCAGAGGCTGCCTTCTGTTTCTGCCATGTGGGCCTCTCCAGTGTGACAGTCAGCCTCATCAAAGCCCGAGAGTCAAGAAGACAATCTAGAGAGAATCCCAGCCAGATAGAAGTTAGAGTCCATTGTAACCTAATTTCAGAAGTGACGCCTCATTGCTTTTGCCACATCCTATTCATTAGAAGCAAGTCACTAGGTCCTGCTTAACTCAAGGGAGAGGATTACACAGGGTGTGAATATAGGAGGCGAGGGTCATTGGGGGCCATGTCACAAACTGCCAACAAAACACGAAGAGGCGGGGGCACCACTGCTTCTTGGCTGTGTGGCCTCAGGCAAGTTGCACAGTTCTCTGGACCTCAGTTTCCTCATCCGCACAACAGAGACAATAATGATCCTGTCTCACAGTGTGATGTGAGGATTAAGTGAGATGACACAGGTGACGGGTGAGGACAGAGCCTGGCACATGTTACAGGCTCAGGACATGTTCTCTACCAGCTGCTCTGGGGTTGAGTTGAAGGGGCAATTAGTTCTGCCTGGAAAGGGCTTCACCAAAGAGATGGATTCTGGGCTTTGAAGGATGCATAGGAGTTCCTCAGAGGGAGGAGAAGAAGAGGGGAATACATCAGGAGCCCTGGCAGGGTGAGGGTGGAATTAGGGTGTTTGGCATACAAAACTCCACTTTGCCTGGAGTTTCCTGGAGGGAGGGATGTGAGAGATGGTGGGTGGTAAAACTGCTGAGTAGGGAGGCATGATGGCCTGAGGCAGCTGACAGCGGGAGCCACAACAGGTCCTGGAGCAGTGATGCAGGTGATGTGGAGGATGGCTGTTCTGCCTGGTGACCCCCATGTCAGGCAGGGGGAGGGGAAGAGTGGGGGTGGAGTCTGTGCTTCAGGGCTCATGACAGTGCATCATTCATCCTGGTGCCCAGGGCTCTGGAGAGGGCGGGAGGTCAGGGCCCAGCACACACGAGGTCTCATAGATGTGAATTCTCTTCCCTTGTCCAAGCCTCTCACTTCACTGATGGGGAAACTGAGGCTCAGAGAGGGCAAGTGACTCCTCCAGGGACACACAGCAGGTCTTGTTCTGAGACCCCAGGGGCTGCCTTTGCCTTGGGAAAGGGGGAAAGAGGGAGGAGAAGGAGGGGCAGCCCAGGGAAAGGGGCATGGGTCTGGATGCTTTGGGGGCATCTGTGTGAACAGGACAGTGAATTTAAGATGCTTCCTCCCCAAAGAGGGAATGAAAGAGGCTCAGCAAGGGAAGCCTTTGAACTGATTGTCCCCTCCTCTTCCTCCTCCTCCTCCCCTTCTCCTCCCTCTTCTCCTCCTCCCCTCTTCCTCCTCCTCCTGGCAGGATTAACCCCTGCTCACCCTCAGGCCCCAGAGCAGACAGCCCCTCCTTGGGGAGCCCCCTGACATCCCAGGCTGGTTGGGGTTTCCCTCTGCTTTCACACTGCCTGTGCTTCCCCATGAGATCCCACTGCGTCCTCATTGTCTGTCTCCCACGGGACTGGGGGCCTGGAGGGCAGTGATTGTCTCCATCCCCGTGGATGGCACAGGGCCAGCCTCCCTCAGCGCTCATGGAGAGATGGCTCTGCCCCTCGGTAGCTGTGAGACCTTGAGTAAGTCTCCTGCCTACTCAGAGCCTCAGCGTCCTCATCTGTGAAGGGGGATGAAGTCACATCTCCCACGATCGCTGTGATACGGATGCGACCCTCGTTCAGGACACGCTGCATGATCTGCAGAGCCCAGCACAAAACGAAACTGGGGCCCCTTGTTCAAAAACCTGTGTGAATTTCAGGATAGTGAGTGCAGGGCATTGAACTCCAAGTCCGACATCCTGAGGACAGGCCCTTGCGTGACTACACTGGTCAAAGGTCCGGGAAGCAGCCCAGCTGGGGCCTCCTGGGCCTGCTAGGGGCCTGTCCTTTTGAGACCTCCCTGGAGGCCTGCCCACTCTCTGTCCACACAGAGCTCCCCTCCTCGTCACCTCCTCCTGACCTTCCGACCAATGTTAACAGGAAGCTTCCCGCCGGCAGCACTGACATTTGCTGAAGCTCTGTGGTTGGTTAGCACACGCTGCGTTATGGATGGGGACACTGCCTCCCTGCTCTGGAGAAGAGTGAACGCTGAGGCAGCTGACTTCACGCCCACAGTCTCTCTTCCTAGTTCTGCCTCCAGGTGTTCTGGGTCCCTGCATCCGGTGCTGTGTTACTGTGACGTTTACTTGGAACCCAGGGAGCAAATGACTCTCCACCATACAGATTCCAAGACAGGGAACTGAGGCCCCAGAGGGGAGGTCCCAGCTGGAGGGCACACAGCTGATCAGTGTCAGAGCCAGAATTCAAATCTATGAACTAATCGGACCACATAAATTGTGGTCCTACTCTGTGCCAAATCCTGGAAGTCACCAGGTGTGGTAAAACTCAATGTCACCTAATGGGGTAAAACTCCCACTATTTGGCCCTAGAAGGGACCAGTCGCACAGGAGGACACAGATGCTGGTCCCTGTCACCTCAGTGCTGGGCCGCCCCCGGTTTCCTATTCTGGCACGATTTCACTGCAGCCCAACAGGGTGGGAGGAAGGGGGCATTAACCCACTTGACAGAGGAGGAAACTGAGAGATAAGGCCACCAGCTAGGGAGGGGCTGATGGGCCGGGTCCTGAACTGCAAGTCAGCCCTTAGGAGACAGGGTGAACCATGAGGGGGGGATGGGGAAGAGGACCTGGCCTGGAACATGCAGACATCTCTGCCCTCAGCTTCCACCCCCTCCACCTCTGTCATCTCCGCCTCTGAAATGTCCCTTGACCTATTCTAGGTTTGGACATGGCACTGCCGCACAGTATCTGGTGACCTTGGACATATCTGGTGTGCATCTGAGAATCGTTGATGCCCAGACTGACCGTAGAGGGGGCTGGGGAGTTCGGCTAAGGAAGGGGTGTGAGCACACAGTATGTGCTCAGTTCTCTGCTCCTCCCCTCCCCTGCTGCAGTCACCACGTCCCATGCACTCTATCTGCTGCCCCATTATGACATCTGTCTCCTTCTCTGCAGCCCTGGATGCCGGTTGGGTCCAGGTCACTGCCACCTCCCACCCGCCCACTGCAACATCCTTGTACCTGGTCCCCCTGCCTCAGGCTCCCCTCCCATCCATCCCTACTGAGCAACCTCCCTATAGCACGTAACCATCTTGTCCTCCACTGCAACACACACACACACACACACACACACACACACACACACACACACACACACACACACACACACACACACAAGACCCCCAGCCCTCCGTGGCTCCTCTAGCCTTGGGTCAAAACCTGAGCTCCTATACTTGGTATTTGATCTCCCTCTGAGCTACACTCAACTTCTCCTCCATCCACAAGGACATGTGCCCCCAAAGTGCCCTCCTACTCCAGCCACTAGGAGCCGCTCATCACCTCCGGGATGGAAGAGATATTTATTCAAAGGAGGCTTGGTTAAGGAATGTGGGCAGGACAGAAAGACAGGAGAGCTACACAACCAGGAAGGGCCCTCCCAACCTCCAGGCATCCTGATAGTGGGGGCCAAGCTGACTCCTGCCCCTGGCTTGGGGTCTCCCTAACCCTGCCTCAAGGCTCACCCTCTCTCTTGTCTCTCAGTTTGGCAACGCTCCTTTCTTCCAAATTCTTGCTTTGCCTTGTGGGGTATCTGCTAAGCCAGGGGCTGGCCTCCTAGAATCTCCTATGGTAAAGCACCTTAAAAAAACAATCCACATCCTGGACTAAGTCCTATTTTCCAGAGAGCAGGGAAGCGTTAATCACCACTAGTGCCTTCCTTGTCTTCTTGGAAACGTCCGTCTCTGAGCTCTGTGATAAGGAATTAGGTCCTGATTAAAGGAAGGCGACACTTCTGAGATCATATTTCCCTGTGCTCAGAGATGGCAAGCAGCAAGGGAGGAGGAGGAGGGAGAGGAGAGAGAAGGGGGCGCAGGGGAGGAGAGACAGAGAGACAGGAGGCAAGGCTGCCATGGGGTGCTTATGCCCGGATGGCAGCATGGGGTTTTGAGAACACAGCTAGGCCTCAGGGGAGACCCAGGAGCGATGGCAGGTGAGCGTGGGCGAGACCAATAAAACCCGCAGAACTGGATATTCGTTTTCCTATCTCTGATGTCTGTACACACTGAAATCTCCACGCTGCTTGGCTATGGCAGAAAGTTGATTTGTTCAAAGAAAATAAGATAAGCCGCCACGCTCTCCTCCGTGCACTGCATACAAATCTGGCAGGCGGACTGTGTGCGTGGGGTCACCAGGGCACTGTCGTGCCCGTTGCAGAGAGCTCTAGGGCTGGAGATGTCGTTGTGCCACCGGGGCTGGGAGATCTGGAGCCTTTCAACCAACAGGGGCCATTGGAGATCCCGACTCTGTGTTAGGCCACCTGATGGGGGGCAGGTGTGAGGTGGGGGGACTGACCCCAGGTTAGGTGGCCACAGTCTCTGAATGTCCCTGGGTCTCACCAGCTGTGGGTGGAAAAAGGGAGAATCTAACACGTAAACTTGATCTTGCCAGTTCTGATCCCTCCTGTACCTGAGTGAACTGTGGTCCCTTGAAAGCCTCTCCCTCAATTTGAGTGTCCCTTGGGTGTCTCCCGTGGGCTCAGAAACCAGCCCACCAACAGCTATGGTCACAGGTGGAGGCTCCTCTGTGCCCCCTCCTGCTGTCACTGATCTCTACCCAGGAAGCTTGTGGAGGTGCCTGTAGGCTGTCCTGTGGGCTGTGCCCCTGTGGTCACGCGGGCTGGGGCCTCATACTCCCTGGGCTGCCTGGCCTCCGGTCACCAGAGGCGGGCCGGGCTCCACCCAGAAGCGGAGAAGGCTGCCCCCTCCTGGATCCGTGATGCACTTTCTGTGCCAGCCCCTGCTGACAATGACACTAAAGAAGTCAAGGTTCTCAGCCTGCCCTTTGGAAATGCCACATCTTGTGAGGGAATGGGCTGTGAGCCAGGGGAGAGTCAGGGGCACAGGGGCACAGGGATGGGAGTGACCATGCCTCAGAGGGCATTCATGGGTCCAATCCTGGTCAGTTGATTGCCAGTCTCCTGCCAACATTCATATCCAGCTGTGTGAATGAGTAGGCAATAAATAAATCATAATTTAGTGGATAAAGACTTATACACGGGATGTTAGTTCAGAAGCAATAGAGTAAAGAAGAGAATTTATAGGGGTTGGGAAATGGCAGGGAGGAGTCCTCTAATCTGGGTTTTGATGGATGAATAGGAGCTTGCCAAGTGGACAAAATAGAGAGAAGGGCATCTTTAGAAGAACGGAATGAGCAGTCAAAGCCAAATGGCAGAGGTAAGAAACAACATGGGATGTCCAGCAAGCCCTGCATAGTTCAGGGGTAGCAGCGAATCCAGGGTGAGGCCGGCTGGTTCCACCAGTCCTCTTGCACTCTCTCCTAGACCCTCCTCTGCCCACAAGTTTGGTCTGTTTGCAGGCCATTCCTGGCCCACCCCCGCCCCCTGGCCCTGGAAAGCTGAGGCAGAGCAGCCTGTGCAGAACTGACCTTTGGAGCCATAGAGACCTGGGTTTGAGATGCACTTTCCTCCCCGCCTCACTCCTCTAAGCCTAGTTTTCTCATCTGTAATTTGAGGATCATAATGCCACCCCATTAACTGGTGGGTAGATGGGAGCCTGGGCTGGGGGTGGGTGGTGGTGTTGAGGGGCTGTAGGAGCAGAGCGGGGCCTCAGACCAGCAGGGCTGGATCCCAGGCAGAGGCCTCATTAGAGAGCAGGCCAGGGCCAGTGCAGAGATGGTCAAGCTCAGGTTCTCAGAGTAGGGATGGAGGCCTCGGGCTCAGACCAGTTCCTCCAGCCACAGTGGTGGTCCCTGAGCCCAGGGAGGGATACAGCCTGAGGGTGGGGCTGGGGAGCAGGCAGCCTGGCCCTCAGTCCATCTTGGGTGGCCTCTGCCCCCCAAGGCAGGGGTGAACCCTTCTCCAAGGGCCTTTCTGGCTCTGTCACTCTGAGCTGTAGGATCAGCTCTCCCTGCAGGTCAAGCTCACCTGCAAGCACAGTGAAGGCTCCTGGCATCAGAAGAGCCTCCCTCTGTGCCTGAAATCCCCATCAGCACGTATCCCCCTTGGCGTCAGCACTGCCCTCTCTAGAGCCCCTGCGAGGAGGCCGCCTTGACCTCAGGCCAGCGCTGGCTGTGAGCATCTCTGCAGGTCCTGCCTCCCACCCGGAGACACACATCTGCCCAGGGAAACATGTGTTCCTACCTCAGCTCAGCACCACTGTGACCCATGAACCCTCCTCTTCCCTCGCCAAAGTTTAAAGGTTGTAGCTGGGCTTCTAGTCCCACAGTGATAAATGCTGGGAGGCTCGACTTTCCTTTCCCCTCTTGTTGATACAGCAGGGGCCAGAGGTGAGAAGCAGGGAGGGGAAAGGAAGCGGGGGGGGGGGATTTGGGGCCACATTTCCCCTTGATTTTTATAGAAATGCAAGGCTTCTAGCTGAAGGAAGCACTGCAGCCCTGGTGGGTGGGGCGGATCCCCTTGAGCACTTGGAGGGGGTGGAGCTAGGGGGCTGGAACATCAGGGAGACAGGGAACCTACAGCTTCCCAGCATGCATCGCTCAGCCTGCCCTCACTGGGCTGTCACCACTGCATCCTCAGCCAGCCCCACGCTGTCGTCATTAGTATCACTGTGCTGGCTGTCCTTTTTCCCTTTAAGGAGGCAGTGCAGCGTGGTGGTTAAGAGCAGGTCTTGAGAGAGCACCCTGGTTCCTCCATGGACTGGTTGTGTGACCTCAGGCCAAGTCATTTAACCTCTCTGAACCTCAGTTTCTTCATCTGTAAAATGGGGATAAGAACAGGTGGAACAGAACTGCCTGATCACTGTAATGATGTTGACACCTTAGTAGGAACTCTGTAGGTCTTTACCACTGTCCACTGCTCTTTTGTGATGTAAATGAGTCTCACAGAGCTCAAGTGATGTGTGAGGTCACTAAGCTTCCAATCCCCTTCTTTTGCTAAAAAGCTCCTGGTTTCCATTTGGAGGGACTCCCTGCCCCCAGTGTCAGTCTTTGAGATCAGGATGGGGTGACCTGGGCCCACGCTGATCTGGACATGCCTTTTGCCATGAACACAGTGATTGGCTCTAACTGTGTGAGCCTAGGGTACGTGGCCTAACTGTGTGAGCTGGAGCTGGGCTCCTAGGAACAGACTCCTGCGCCCAGAGCAGCAGAGCTGCTGAGACAGCCAGCCCGGAGGCATCAGGAGTGAGAGACGTGAGAGATGGAGGCCAGAGGAACCAGGTCCCGGGAGACTGTGGGGACCCCTGGTGAAGCCAGGTCAGAGCTGGAACTCCCTGTGGAGTTTTCAGCTATTGCAGCCATTAAGTTCCCATTTTGAGTCAATTTGGGTTGGTTTTCTATTATTTGCACCATCCTCCCAGTGGCTGTGTCTTTGCAGGGAGGAGCCGTGGGCGTGAGGCTTGGGAGCCCAACATTTCCCGAGTGATTGCTCACATCAGAAATGGGGAGGGGAGTCCATGTTTCTTCCCACATTATCACAGCACTTCCCCTTTCCGCCACGCCCCTTAGAATTGATCTTCTTTTACACACGAGGACACACTGAGGCCCACGGACATGGGGTGATTTCCCCAAGTACCCAAACTGCGAGCTGTCCTGCCACTTTCCCATTCTCTCTGAGTGCTCAGTCCCTGGGGTGTCAGAGGACGAGGCCCAGCGGACCTGGTCTGGCCATCCTGCCTGTCTTGGGCAGCCCCACCCCTACCTGGACCAGCCTAGAAAGCTGCACAGGTGAGTCAGGCCCCCCAAGCAAGAGTCAGGGGGAGGCGCATGGTGTGGGCCTGAAATCTGAACCCTGGCAAAAGACAGATTTAGACACTTAGGGTTTAAAAATAATAATAATTTAAAAAGAAATCTATCCCGTTGAAAACACACATTGAATTGAAGGGCTAAGTTCTCCTCTCTGAATCTAAAACCATTATTCCCTTTTCTCTGCTTCCTCCCCTCCCCCACCCCCATGCACATCTCTTCTCTTCCTCTCCCTCCCCCTCCCCCAGCCATGGCCTGCAGTCCTCTTGCCATCTGACCACAGAGCTGAGCAGGTGGGGCCCTGCTCAGCCCTCAGCTGGCACCATGGCAGGTCACTTTCTGCCTGCACATTCTCCTGACCACAGTGACACTTGGGACAGATGCTGACAGGCCTGGAGGAGGACATCGGGGCCTGAGCTGGACTCCTGGGGGAGGACAGAGCTGAGGTTGCTCAGGTGGGCTTGGGGTCCCTGCCCCACCCCCCTCCCAGTGAAGAAGCCGTTAGGCCACCTGACCTGGCGTTTGCCTCTAGCGTCCCTGCAGATCCTGAGCTCCCCTCACCTCCTGGGGAGGACTCTAGGAATAGGCATCAGGGAGAAGGATGCTGGGGCCACATCTGGCATCTGTCATTCCTTATGACATTGACTGGGTGCTGCCACATGCCAGCACGTTCCCCACATCACCCGGGTGCCCAACCCACCCTCCCCGCTGAGGAGGTGGACGCCCAGGGAGGACAAACATCAGGTCAAGACCGCGGGGCCAGGAAGCAGCAGAGCCTGAATCAAACCCAGTCTGTGCATCCCTGGGCCCTGGCCCCTCCCACAGGGAGGGTGCTCGGAGGTTTTGTCACCCACCCACTCATTCTCGCACTCCTTCAGCAGACACCAGGAGTCTGGCCCTTGCGAAGTAACAGAGAAGTCACAGAGCCCAGAGTGGCTCTGAGGGGCTGTGGGACGGAAGCCACTGACTTGGCCACGAGGGGAGGGGGAGGGGAGCTGAATCAAGGCTCTCTGGCTTAAGTGATGAACTAGGAGCTCAATACATGGCCTGGTGGGGGCAGGGAGGGGGCACAGACCCCAGGGGAGGGGCAGCTGGGCTGTGGAAAAGGAAGCACCAGGCCTCTTCTCCTCCCTCATCCCTGCCCCATCCTCTCCCTCTGCAGTCCACAAGGTGACTTGGGGGTCTAGCCAAGGGGCCCTCTCTCCTTCCACAGAGACTGGCCAGGGTCTCTCAGGCTGAATCCAAGCCTGGTTGGCCTGGCCTGGGTCAAGTGTCCAGCCCTGGTCCAATTGGCTAAGGCCAGGGGCCAAGATGGTCCCATCCCTGAGGGGCCCTCCCCTCCCAGGGCTGAGAGCAGGCAGTGTGTGAGATGGGGAGGTGCTGAGAGCTGGGCAGGGGCCCCAGGATGGTTGGCTACAGAAGGCACAGTGGGCAGCAGGGGGCACCACCAAGCAGGTGCTGTGGAACCATCAGGAACTTGGGGGATGCACGGGGGGCGGGGGTGTGCCAAGCAGGGAATGGGTCTTGCGGGACACAGAGGGGACAGCTCAAGGGTCACCGAGGAGCTCAGTGCCCTGCCAACGCTGGTGGGGTGAGGGGTCATGAGTTTTCTTTCTCACGCTAAGGAGAATGATCCTGGCAGAAAAAGCATCATTCTTCTTTACACCATCCTATTTTTTCCTTGCTTTCCTTGTCCCAGGCTGCAGTGTTTTTGTTTTGGCCACGAGGCTTGTGGGATTTTAATTCCCCGACCAGGGATTGAACCCGGGTCCTCAGCAGTGAGAGCGCAGAGTACTAACCACTGGACCGCCAGGGAACTCCCGGCAATGGTTTAATTCTTTCGTCTGGTTCCTTGATGGTCGTTACTCTTCCCCACAGGACTATCAGTCCCAGGAGGGCAGGACCCTGCCTGTCCCCTTCACCCCTGTAGCCCCAGGAGGAGCCCTGCTGGGCCGTGGAAGGTACCCAATTCATGTGAGTGGATTGAATGAATGAATCAATGAATGAATGCTAAGAGGGAGCAGAAGTCTCGAAAGAGAAGGAAATAACAACCTCTGGTTTTATGTTTTTTTCAAGCAGTTGTTATAAGTATCATCATCCTTAATAACCACGAATCTCATCATGAACTTGGTAAGTACCGGGCTCTGTGCTGAGAGCTTTACACCCGTTTTCTCTTTTGAACTCCAGCCACAGCCTTGGAGGAGGTGAAGACACTCTCAGGTCTTACACGGGAGGGCAGGAGACCCTGGGTGCAAAGTGCCTGGGGGCTGTCGCTGGTGAAGAGCAAAGATGGGACTTGAGACCCTGTCCCCCCCCTCTCCCATGGGACTCCAGGTCCCTTTCAGAACCGCACGCCATCTGCCTTACTGTGTGCAGGCCCTGCTCTGGGTACTCCCTAAACTGGTACTGCATAAACAGTTAAAACCAAGAGGGTGGGGTTTAAAAGATAAAGGAAACGGTGGCTGCAGGGAGGAGGCGTGGGGTCGGGATTGACATTATATTTAAGACACCACTTTAAGGCTTGTCCAGCCCCTATCTGGGTGTGTGCAAGGAATTGCACTTGGGGTCTGTCCCTGACTATGGGGAGACCTTGGGCCTGGGTCTCACTTCTAGAATATTCTAGTATATGCCACGGAGGCCACACTGTGTGGTGAGCCAGGGCATACCCTCGGCACAGATGGACCTGGGCTCATGTTCTGACTCTGCTGTTACACAGGTCGTGTCCCAGTGGGTGACGCCTTTTTGAGCCTCAGTTTCATTTTCTGTAAAATAGGATGACAGTAATCCTCCTTCATAGAGCGGCTGCAAGGGTTAAGAGAAATGGGTGAGAGCAGTGAGCACAGAGCAGAGAGCATGAAGGTCTATGATTTACTATCATCCTCCTGATGGTATCCATGGGCAGGGCCTCACCTGTCCTGTCGCTGCTGCATCCCTGGGGCCTTGTGCTGGCCTGACGCACAGTAGGTGCTCAGAATCCACTGCCAGTGGCTGGGGATCTCCTCTGTGTCGTTGGATGGGCCTCCCTGATGCCGGAAGGTACAACAGCATAACCATGTGACTCTCAAAGAAGGAGAAATTCTGTGGAATTCTCAGCCTCTCTTTTCGCTTCGGCCCTGATCCATTTCCTTATTGATTCAGCAACTTAACATGCCAGCTGGGCTCTGGCAGAGCTGGCGGCAGAATGACAGGGAGCCAAGGTCTCAGTGCCCTTTGCTCCGGCTTTTATCTGCCTGATTTCATGTGGCTGGAGCCCCGGCTGTCACTCAGCTGGAAAAATGTCCAAACTGTATTAAATCACAGGATGCTGGCAAGCGACAGGAGAATGCTTGTCACCTACCTTTGCCAGTCCTCTGGCTCCCAAGCCCTCCCGGGGGCGGGGTGAGGGATCATTTTTGTCTGTCTCACTGTGCTGTGAGAGCCTGGCACATCTCCTGGTCCTCCTCCATAACCACTGTGTGGATGTGATTTTCTCAGGATGAGAGGGGACGTGGTCAGGTGTACTCACCCACAAGGTAGTCCAGCAGCCTCCTCTGAGGGCAGTGCCAGGGTGTAGAGCCCAGCAGAACAGACACATTGCAGTCTTGGCTGCTGAGATAAGGTTATTTTCCTCCTTTAGTCTTTATTAGCATATGTATTTTTAAATTTTGAGAGTGACTGAGTCAGCTCGGGTTGCCATAACAAATAGCATATATTGGGTAACTTAAACAACAATTTGTCTATTTAGTTCAGGAGGCTGGAGTCTGAGATCAGGGTGCCAGCATGGTCGGGTTCTGCTGAGGGATCTCTTCCTGGCTGGTAAACGGCCTCCTACTCACCATGTCCTCATATGGTAAGAGAAAGACAGAGAGAGACAGAGAGAAAGAGAGAGAGACGGAGAGAGTGAGCAGTCTGGTGTCTCTTCTTATAAGGGCACAAACCTCATTATGAGGGCGCCACCCTCATGACCTCATCTAACCCTAATTATCTCCCAAAGGCCCCATTTCCAAATACAATCACAGTGTGGGGTGGGGTTAGGACTTCAATGTAAGAATTGGGGGAAGGGACACAATTCAGTCCAGAGTAGATAGTAACACAATCTCACTGTTAAACATTCAAGTATTATAAGAGTGTATAAAGAGTAAAATAGCTGGTTCACTTTGTTATACAGCAGAAACTAACACAACATTGTAAAGCAACTATACTCCAATAAAGACGTTTAAGAAAAAAAATTGCCCTGTTCCCTTCCCTTAGTCTCAAACTACTTCCTGGATGAAACACTAGAAAATCATCACCATCACCACCACCACCACCAACATCATCATCATCATCTTGCTGTCTTGTGTTCTCCATGATAAGCCTTTTGGCTACATTAGCTCAGTTAATCCTCACATCAACCCCATGAGGTAGACACTGTTGTTATTCTCATTTTCAGGATGGGTAAACTGATGCTCAGAGCAGTGGAGTGAACCCCACAATACTCCACTGATAACTATTAGTGAGACTGAAACCCAGATCTGTGGGTTTCTAAGTCCTACTCTTTCCACTATGGCTTATATTTTTCTATGCATATTCTAAACTTTCTTTCTTTTACAACATAAGAATATTTGGTACACACTAATTTGTAATTTGCTTTTCATTTGCGAATATCTCCCCATGTAAATCGTCTCTGTCTTTCACTGGCTGCCTGGTGTTCTGTTGTAACAGGCACCATCATTTATTTTCGTTCCCTCTAGATGTATTTTTGTATTTAGGTGACTTTTTTTCTAATTTGCCTTTACAAACAACATTTCCTGCCATTTTGTTTTCTCTCATTTATTTAAAATTATTTCTAATTATCCAAAGTCTTAAAGCAATCCCTCTTATTGTTATATATTCAAGCAGGTCATACAGAGAAAAACTACCTCTGTGCTGCGCTCCCCTCCAAAGCCCATCCCGCCTCATACCACTGACGTGGGTGTGATATGGAACCCTCACAGACCCTTATCTTTGCACTGATACACCACACACATATGCAGGCTTAATTTTATTTTATTTTTTTATTAATTTTTAATGGAGTATAGTTGCTTTACAGTGTTTTGTTAGTTTCTGCTGTACAGCAAAGTGAATCAGCTATACATATACATATATCCACTGTTTTTTAGATTTCCTTCCCATTTAGGTCATCACAGAGCACTGAGTAGGTTTCCCTGTGCTATAAGTAGGTTCTCATTAGTTACCTATATTATATATAGTAGTGTATATATGTCAATCCGAATTTCCCAATTCATCCCACCCTCTCTCCCCTCTTTGTAACCATAAGTTTGTTTTCTGCATCTATGTCTCTATTTCTGCTTTACAAATAAGTTCATCTGTACCTTTTTTTTCTAGATTCCATATACAAGTGATATTACATGGTATTTTTCTTTCTCTTTCTGACTTACTTCACTCTGTATGACAATCTCTAGGTCCATCCATGTCACTGCAAATGGCATTATTTTGTTCCTTTTTATGGCTGAATAATATTCCATATTCCAATATATATATATTCCACATCTTCTTTATCCATTCCTCTGTCAATGGACATTTAGGTTGCTTCCATGTCCTGGCTATTGTAAATAGTGCTGCAATGGACATCACAGATAAAAGTTATCATATTATATGTATTTGTGCATCTAGCTTTTTAATAATTTACCAGTATCATAGACATCTTTCTATGTCAGTATACAGAGAGGGACCTCACCAGTTTTTTTTTTTTTATTATTTTTCATTTTTAAAAATTTATTTATTTATGGCTGTGTTGGGTCTTCGTTTCTGTGCGAGGGCTTTCTCTAGTTGCGGCAAGCGGGGGCCACTCTTCATTGCGGTGCGCGGGCCTCTCACTATCGCGGCCTCTCTTGTTGCGGAGCACAAGCTCCAGACGCGCAGGCTCAGTAATTGTGGCTCACGGGCCCAGTTGCTCCGCGGCATGTGGGATCTTCCCAGACCAGGGCTCGAACCCGTGTCCCCTGCATTGGCAGGCAGATTCTCAACCACTGCTCCACCAGGGAAGCCCCTACCCCACTGGTTTTAATGAAGTAATTTATCTCAAATACTTGGCTATTTCTCTTTTCTTCCTTCCCTTCTCTCCCTCTCTGTCCCTCTCCCTCCCTCTCTCTCTCCCTCTTTCCTTTGCTTTCTCCTTTTCTTTCGCCATTCCCCATTTCCCTATAATGGATATTAAGGTTGTTTCCATTTTGTCCTCTGCATGAACATCCTTACACGGCAATGAACATCCTTGTGCGAGCCTTGCTGTGCTCCCATGGGAATTTGTCTCTAGTATCGAAACCTAGACGTGGAATTGCTGGGTTGAGGGTTTGCCAGGCAAGGTCTTGTCTGAGACCACAGGAGGCTGGGGAAGATCTGGGTCGTGGGTGCCAGGGGACTGTTTGCTGTAGGAAGCATGAAATGATGGAAGGAGTCTGCCTTTTACCTAATAGTCCCCTGTCTGAAGCCGTGTTCTCGGACAGCTCCTAGGGACATTGCCAGTGCCTGTGGAAGGTTTGTTTTTATACGTGAGGTAGTGTAGCCATCGGACAGAATGCCTCCCATATGCTGTTTGGCTTCCTCCCTGGGATTTTCTCCTAGAACTTTTGGAGGAAGTTCTCTATTGCCTTTGGGATCATGGGGTTGGCAACAGCTTGGGGCTACCTTTCTGGCTCATGGGGCATGCCCTGTGTACAGTAGGAGTAATGATGGCCACTTTGCAGAAAGAGGCAGAGAAAAGCAGAGATAAAAGATGGTATAGGAGAGAGTCTGGTGGCCTGAGCCCCTGGCTCTGGCTGTTCTTTCTTTAGTCCTGAGAGCTTCTGAGCCTCTTCTCCAGCTCTGGGGCCAACCATCCCCCTTTAAAGCCTTAGCTGCTGGACTAGGGTCTGTCGCTGCAGCCCAGAGTCTGGATGGATGCTGGGAGTGGGCTCATGAGGTTATGAGGTCTCTGGAATGGCAGAGAGTGGGTCCTCTCGGTTCATACAAGGCTCTCCTCTGACCCAACACGACTTCCTGACTTCAGGGTCTCCTCCTCTTTCCCACCCTCCAGTCTGCCCACTCTGTCCTCTAAAGCACAGGTCTGGCTTTGTCATACCCTTGTTTACTCCTCAGTGGCTGCCCCTTGCTCTTAAGGTCAGGGTCATACTCTTCGGCCCAGTGTGCGGGGACCCTGGAATGGCTGGCTTCTGAGTATCTCCTTGCTCACTCCCCACGCCTGCGCACCTTACATTCTGCCTGGACCAACTTCTACCTGTTCCTTAACAGCTCTCTCACCTCCAAGCACATGCTGTCTACTCGGCCTGGATGCCTTTTTTCCTCTTTTCTACTTCCTCCCCACTCCTGATTTCTGGATGACTTGTCTTTCAAGCTTGGAATTAAGTGCCCCTTCCTCCAGGAAGCCGCCTTGCTCCCCTCCTCTGTGCTCAGCATCTTACGTAGCACAGTGCCATCCAGTTGTGTGATGATATGGACCTTCCAATAGCTGGAACCCCAGGAAGACAAGCTTCGTGCCCACCGGGCACATTGCTGTGCCTCTTTCATCTGGCACAGGGCCCAGTATGTGCCCATGTAGTTACTCAGTGAATAAGCCAGGTAAACAGGTGCAGGGCAGGTGAAACACCACGGCCATAGAAACAAGGACAGACCTGGGACCAAAATCTGACGCCAAACTGACTAGACCCTGCTGGTCACTTTCCTCCAGTGCAAATGCAATCATTATTATCCCCTTCTCTTGTGCACAAGATAATGAATGTGAAGGTGTTTGGCAAACGCATTATGCAAATATTAATCTTTAATGGAACACAGGGTCAGTAAGACTCAACATTGCACAAATTGTTCTGCCAAATCCGATAGTGTTTCTTCAAGACGAAAATGCAAACATCTCAGGTATAGGGCAGGGTGGAAACAGAAACACACATTCAGTGAAGTGCTACAATATGCCAAGCTCATATCAGGCATATGCAAATACTAATCTTCTACATAAAGAACTTTACAACTTTTGTTAGGTTTCTTATTGACCTCAGAAACTTTGTAAAATTTCTCTTCTCTTGGAAATGGCACCTTTATCTCTGTATATTGATTTTGAATCCAGAAAATATGCTAAACTCTCTTATCATCTGTGGACTCCTTTGGGTTTTCCAGAGAGGCAAACACAGCATAGGCAAATATGACAGTTTTTGCTTTTCCTTTCCAACCTGTACACTTTTCATTTCTTTTTGTTTTTAAGTGCTCCAGAAAAGACCTCCCATGTTGAATATTAATAATGTTGGCAGCCATCATTGTCTTGCCCCTGATCTTAATTTTAAAGGGAAAGCTTTCAACATTTCACCACAAAATATGATGTTTGCTGTAGGCTTTTTGGCAGAAGCCCTTTCATTCCTTTCATTCCTAGTTTGCTAAGAGTTTTATTGTGAATGAATGCCAACTCTTATCAAATGCCCTTTCTGCATCTGTTTAGTTGACTGTATGATTTTAAAAGATCTGCTAAGGTGATCAATTACATTAATTCATCAACTAATGCTAAACTAGCATCACATTCCTAGGAAAAACCAAACCTGGTCATAATATATTACCTAATTTATTCATTGCTGGAATTTTCTTGCCAATTCTGCATGCACACTTTTGAGTGAGTGCACTCCATAATTTCCCATTTTTGGTCTGACTTTGGATTTAAGGCTTTTGTGGTCTCATAAATGAAAGTATTAGCACAAGACTGGAATGATTTCTGTCTTAAATGTTTGGGAGAACTCACTTAGAAAACCATGTGGATAAAGTGCTTTGTGGGAAGATTTTTACTATTGATTCAATTTAATGGTTGCAAAATTATGGAGATTAAAAATTTCTCTTTGGGTCAGTTTTGGTAGTTATACTTTTCTAGGAATATATTCTATTAATCTAAAATTTTAAATTTATTATACAGTTGTTCATACAAATTTCCATGCATTATCTCTGTAATTTCTGTGGTGATTTCCCTTTTCTGTTGCTTATATAGCTTATTTGTGCTGTCACTCTCTATTTTTGTTCAATTTTGCCAGAGTCGTCTCTGTTTTCAAATTTTTTCAGAGAGCTCTGTTGATCCTCTGTGTTATACGTGGGATTTAACCTCTCTGTGCCTCAGTTTCCTCATGTGACGACTGCTGGGAGATACAGTCACCTACCTCAGCATGCCTGGAGAATTCAGAAGGTCTGAGGTTGGTTGGAAGTTGGCCAAGGCTGTTCAACAGGGCAGGGATGGATGAGGGGGCAGGGAAAGGCAGCTGTGCTCCCAGGTGGGAAGTGGAGGGGAGGGGAATTTTCTGTGGACTGTGTTGCTATGGACTGAATGTGTCCCCCTCCTCTCAAAACTCATGTGTTGATACCAACTCCCTAGTGTGATGGTATCAGGAGGTGACGCCTTTGTTAGGTGATTAGGTGATGGGAGTGGAGCCTCATGAACGGGATTAGTGTCCTTCTAAAAGAGACACAGAGAGATCCCTTGCCTCTTCTGCCGTGTGAGCTCACAAAGAGAAGACGACTGTTACGAACCTGGAAGAGGGCTCTTACCAGACACCAAATCTGCCGGCACCTTGAGCTTGGACTTCCCAGCCTCTTGAACAGTCATAAGTAAGCTTCTGTTGTTTATAAGCCACTTAGTCTATGATACTTTTGTTATAGCAGCCCCAAGTGGAGTAAGACACACGTGGAAGACTGAGCCTTGAATAATCTCATTGGGGGCCCTTCCTGGGGGGAAGGGGATCCCAGCAGTGGGTGGACTGAGCAAGGAAGACCTTTGGGTTCAGGGTGGCACACAAAAGATCCGCCACATAGCATGCCCTCTGTCACAGAACCGTGTAGCTCCAATGACCACATCTATCTGTGCCACAGGAGAGAACTGGCATGTGCACGCCCACTGTGCCCGGGGCCTCCACAGCTGGGGGAGGACCACAGACAGCGTCAGCCAAGTGTAAAATGGCTCCCCTTTTCCCTAAAGTCGTCCCGTCCTCTGCCAGGATCCTAGGGGGAAAAGGGGAGGGAACGAGCAGCCCCCCTACTCCACCTCCACAACACTTTCCCCAGCTGGGGTCTCTGAACCCTGGTGGGTCCTGAGCTGGAGACGGGGGGGACCTGACTGGATCTTTTCATGCTGATAAGTGGGCAGGCCTTAATTCCACAAGACGCTGTTACAGCTGAAGGTGAGTTCAAGGTTGAAGCAACTATGGTGCCCGTTGGGGGTGAGTAGGGGGCTCAGAGGGAGCCTGTTTGAAGCAGGGCTGGGGGAGTTGATGCTATTCCTGTTTGTGCCCCATCAGATTCTGCCTGTTCAGTGAACTGGTAGCATATTCATTAGGTATTTTTTGAAAAAAAAAAAAAATGAGGCTTGCGGACTCCCATCTATCCCTTTCTGGAAGCTTGTGTCTCTAGGCTTACTTATAATAGCAAAAATTTGAGAACAACCCAGTCAACCCAACATGAGGAGTTCAGTTACTAAACTCAAGATAGTCCACTTGGCAGAATGTTCCACCGTGAACAAAAACAGCTGTGAGATAGGCTATGAGGTTACACTCGTAACAACACAGTGATTGCTCAAAACCATAACGTTAAAAGACAAAACCATAACCAAGAACCCGCCAGGACACTTAATTATAAGCTCAAAACAAAGAGTACTGGAAGCAAGGAAATCGAAATGTCAAAAATAGTTCTTTGTGGAGTGTTGAGAATATTCATTTTTTCTTTAGCTTTAGCTATTTTTTCTTTTAAAATAGAATTTACTGTTTAGAACAGTTTTAGATTTGCTGAAAAATTGAGAAGGTAGTATAGAGACTTATTAAATATCCTGCACCCAATTTCCCCTACTATTAACACCTTATATCACTTTGGGATATTTGTTACAATTAATAAACCAACATTAGGACAGCATGATCAACTAAAGTTTACTTTATTCAGATTTCCTTAGTTTTTACCTAATGTCCTTTTTCTGGTCCAGAATCCCGTCCAGGATGCCACGTTATGTTTAATCATCATGCCTCCTTAAGGCTTGGCTGTGACAGTTTCTCAGACTTTCCTTGGTTTTGATGACCTTGACATTTTTGAGGAATACTGGTCAAATTTATTTTTGGATGTCCTTTTATTGGAATTTGCCTGATGTTTTCCTCATGATTAGACTGGGGCTGTGAATTTTTGGAAGGATGACCACAAAGTCTCATTTTCATCACGCCTTGCCAAGGTACATATTATCAACATGATTTATCACTGTTGGTGTTGACCTTGATCACCCGCCTAAGGTGATGTTTGCCAGGTTTTCCTGTGAAGTTACTCTTCCCCGCCACATGCATTTCCATGCTGTGCTCTTTGCAAGGAACTCATTATGTGCAGCCCACACACGAGTAGGAGCCATGTTACCCCTCCAAGAGGGCAGAATATCTACATAAATTACTTGGAATTCTTCATGGCAGATTTGTCTCCCATGAATAATTTATTAATTTATTAAATTAATAAAACATAATACATAAATAAATATATTAATTTATTAACTTATTCAATCATTTATATTGGCCTGGACTCATGGATATTTATTGTATTCTTTGGGTTCTATTCCAATACTACTTTATTATGCTGTTCAAATTGTTCTAACTTTGACCATTGGGAACTCTTTCAGTTGGCTCCTGTGTCCCTTTGTCATACCGCCATCAATGTGGCTTTTTGTTATTTTTATTTTTTTTTAACTTTTTTGGGTTTCATTTATTTATTTATTATTTATCTATTTATGGCTGTGTTGGGTCTTCGTTTCTGTGCGAGGGCTTTCTCTAGTTGCGGCAAGCGGGGGCCACTCTTCATCGCCGTGCGCGGGCCTCTCACCATCGCGGCCTCTCTCGTTGCAGAGCACAGGCTCCAGACGCGCAGGCTCAGTAATTGTGGCTCACGGGCCCAGTTGCTCCGCAGCATGTGGGATCCTCCCAGACCAGGGCTAGAACCCGTGTCCCCTGCATTGGCAGGCAGATTCTCAACCACTGCGCCACCAGGGAAGCCTGGCTTTTTGTTATTGTTGTAGCTTTGTGGGGCACTTCCCTATTTTCTGGCCCTACAATCTGCTCCAGGATTGTTTTGTGTATTTCCTGCCCCAGTCCTAGAATCAGCCATTTCTTTAAGGAATCCTGGTTTGTTTCATTGGAGAATGATATGAGGAACCAAGATCTGGCCATTAATTGTGCTTTATTGTGACTGAGGTGTCATTTCTTTTAGGCCCTCTCAACTAATAGAACAAAGAGCTGTACGGATGTATGCTAACTGATTTATATACACATGTCCAAAAATATTTCTATACACAGCTGTCAGTATTGATATTAAGCAACACAGAGTTCATGTTGACGTTTCCAACTCTAATCCATAACCTCATGAATCATTCCAGCCTCCTCCCCTTGCTTATATATAAATTACCACTCTAACAGTGAGAAATCTGGCTCCCACAGTCCCTCATTCATCTACTCAATTGTTCAATTCCAGAGTATACATACATGCATGGCAGTATCAGAATTGTTAATTGGCATCCCCTTGGGAAACAACTTTATCCACCGGCACACAGTTCTTATGTGCAGTTCCTTTTATCTTAGTCTTACAGAATCCACTCATTTCCAAAGCTACTTAGGTCAGCACTTTTCCCCTCCACTCTCTTTACTCAGGTTGTTTCCTACATTTGCAATACAGTTAGATTCTCTGACTACCTACATGATGTTTTAAAGATTTGTATACCCTAAGACTTACTCTTCGTGCTGTAAAGTTCTATGGGTTCTGATAAATGCATAATGGCATGTATCCACCATTACAGTATCATACAGAATAATTTCAACATCCTAAAATATACTCTGTCCTTCATCTATCCAACCTGTGCAACCGCTAGATGATCTTTTTACTGTCTTAATAGTTTTGTCTTTTCTAGAATGTCGTATAATTAGAATCACATTACATAGCCTTTTCAGACAGGCTTCTTTCACTTAGTGACATGCCTTTAAGTTTCATCTATATCTTTTTATAGCTTGAGAGCTCATTTCTTTTTATCACTGAATAATATTCCGTTATGTGGATGTACCACATTCTATTTACTCAGTTATCTATTTAAGGATACCTCGATTGTTTCCGGGTTTTGGTGATTGTGAATAAAGCGGCTATAAATATTCATGTGCAGATTTTTGTGTGAACATAAATTTTCAAATCATTGGGTAAACACTTAGGAGTGTGATTGCTGGGTCATAAGGTTAAGACTATGTTGAGCTTTGTGAGTAACTGCCAAACTGTCTTCCAAGGTGGCTGTGCGTTTTGCATTCCCATCGGCAATAAGTGAGACTTCCTGTTGCTCAGCATCCTTGCTAGCGTTCGGTATGGTCAGCGTTTTGGATGTTAGTTTTTCTAGTAAGCGTGTTGGCTCCTCATCCTGCGGCTTTCTTGGGTTTCTCACTCCCCAGCTAGTCCTCCCTCAGCCTGCAGTTCCTCAAAATCACCATGAAGCGTTCCTATTGGTTTATGGCTCGAGCTGCTTCTGAGGAAAGTTTAATAAATGGACTATTTACAATGGTGAGGTCAGGGCAAAGGGACACCACAAAGTTGGGTTGATGAACCAGCTGCACTCACAGTGAGCAGGGCATGAGCTCCACCTATTCCCTCAAGGACAGCTGTGTGTCCTTGGGCAGCTGTCTCTCCCTCTCAGGGCCTTGCTTTCCCTCTCTGGCCAAGGAGGGAATGATACTAAGTGGTCTCCCAAACATCCCCTGACTCTCCATGGCTCTGACTCTGATTCTCATTTGCTCATCTCGGCAGACAAACGCCACCCAGTGGTATCACCTCACTGCAGGGGAAGCCACTGCAGGGGTGGCACCATTGAAAGGCTGAGCACATCCACAGTCCGTGGTTAATTACTCCGGCTTCTGTTTACTGCTTCCCTAATTCCCCAAGCAAACATCTCCATTACCGGGAGTAGTTTACTGGCGCTAGCTGCCGCTGCGAGGAGTAGAAGCTTCGAGACGTGCCCCCACCACTTGCGGGGAGCAAGGAGTGTTTCGGGACTTTGGGGCTCTCAGGCCTGGCCCTCCCAATCCTCCGCACACCCCACCCTCTTCTGGGAATCCGCAGACTGCCGCCTAAGTGTTAAGGGCATTAGCTCGGGAAGCCGGTGGACCTGGGTTCAGTCCAGCTCTGCGCCTCACTCCCTGTGTGACCTCAGGCAGGTCGTGCACGTGCCCTGCGCACAGGAGGGCCCCCCACCTTCAGCCCCCGCTGCTCGCAGCACCACACAGCTCTCTAGAGCCGCAGGGAAGAGGGGCTGGAAGTAGGCTCCACTTCCCGCCTCCCCACCTGGAGGAGATGCTGCCTTAAGCCCTCTGGCTTTGTAAAGTGATGGGACTCCGAGTCAAGTGCTTGGGCCACTTCAGAACCAGGGTGTTCTCTGGAGCAGGTGCTTGACAAGGGCTTGTTATATGCCTGAGGGTGAAGTTCTGGTACCAGGTGGATTCTCTCCCTGCAGACTTGTTGGGAATTTTTCTCGGCCTGGTTGGTGAGAGCACCCACTCCTGAGTGGCTTGGTGAGGGCCGATGCAGGCTGGGGCAGCAACTGCCACCTGGTTTTGGGGGTTTTCTCTGGGCCTGGCTTCGGTGGGTCCCTCGGCTCCCCTGACACTGGATAGAACCTGGTCTGGGGAGATGGAGCCTCGGACAGCTGAACCTGAGCCCAGAAGAGGCCTTTGACTCACAAACTACTGGATTTAGATGGATTTAGCAACCGGGTTTCCAATTGATTTCTAGGGGAAGGGAGGATGGATTTACAGCTCCTAAAACAGGCGTGCGGCCTCGCCGCAGATCTGCGCCAGGCAGTGGGCAGGAAGTTATTGACATCACCTCTGACCTTGGGAGGGAAAGATAATGAGGCTCAGAAAAATCCATCCGTGTGGGGTTCATGCTGGAGCCCTTGGAGATGTACCTTCTTCTTCTGATGAACGTGCACAGCTCTGCAGATGCCAAAGGGAGAGGATGGAGAGAAAGTGGGTCCTTCTCCCCTCTCCTTCCCACTCTCAGAGGAGGCTCTGGCTTTGCAAAGGATTGAAATCTGCAGAGTTTCCGGCAGACAAAGTTCGGAACTCGGGCGATCTCTGGAGCCCCGGGGGTGGCTGCCCAGCCTGCACTCCCTACAGGCCCCAGCTGGTCCCTTGTCCCTGCAGCCCCCTCCCCTCAGCTGGGGCCCGATGGTCGCCCTGCAGCCTGGGAACAAGGAAGGGAGGAGGAAACCGCCTTCACTGCGGGTTTGGGAACAGGGAGCCCTGGGTCTGAATTCTAGGGAATTCTTCTCTTACTGGCTGTGGGACCTCGGGCCAGTTCCATGCGCACCCTGGACCTCAGTTCCCTCACCTGTGAAGTGGGAGATGAGGAGACTTCCCTCCGAGGACGGCTGTGGGACGAGATGAGGCGTAAAGGGCACAGCCCTTGACACATGGTAGGTGGGATGCGGGTCCAGACACTATGGATCTGAGTTAAAGAGCTGGCTCTGACAGCCGTCGTCTCTGTGGTCCTGGACACGTGCCTTAGCCTCTCAGAACCTCAGTTTGCTCATCTGTAAAATGGGGAGGATGATAAAGATCTCAGACATGATGGAGGGACTTTTACAGGCCAGGCACTGTCCTACATGCTTTACATGTATAGACCTTATAACAATCCTACAAAGAGATAGCATTGTTAGCCCCAGTTTACAGGTGAGGAAACTGAAGGTCAAACAGGGGAAAGAACTTGCACAGGGTAACTAGGAGGTGGTGGAGGCAGGCTTTGAACCCAGAGATTCTGGCCCCAGGCTCACACTTTTGCCTGCTCTACGGGGGTCTGAGGTTCCCCACAGACAAAAGGCCTGAATGGGCTCTGCCAACTTTAAAGTGCCGTAGAAATGCCAGACGTGGTCACCTTCTATGGGAGAGAGAACTTGACCCTAACAGATCTGGCTGTGCTCTGTACACTGTTAGGTGCGGTTATAACCATGACCAACATTTCTTGGGCACTGCCTAAGTGTCAGGCATCATGACAACACTTTACATTCCGCATTTCATTAAATTTGCTGAGAGGTGGAAATCATAACCCTCACCTCACAGATGAGAGAACTGAGGCTGAGCTGGTAACAGCTTGGTCAAGGTCATACAGAAAACTGGGATGTGAATCCAGGTCTTCCTGACTCCAGAGTCCAAGTTCTTACCTGCAAGAAAGAGCCACTACCTACACTCTTACTAAATATCAGCACATGGTTCAGGGTGTACTGCTGTTTAGACTGAGGTCAGAGGCTGAGTGACTGGGGCCTGGAGTAATCAGGGGAGGCTTCCTAGAAGGGGTGGACTACACATTGAGGGTGGAGAGGTGGGCAGGACGGACTGGTCTCTGGTCCAGAGAAAGCACTGGGGAGACTGAGCTCAGAGAGCATGGTGAGGGTGGGACCTGGCTGAGGGTCTAGCCCCAGCACTCGATCAGGACAGAGGTGGGGCCTTTAGGAATCATTTATGTGGTTAGAAAATGCTCAGATGGCTGCAGGCTCTGATGCTCCTTGAGGATCATTCATTATCCCATTAGTTGTTTTCTGTCTTTGTTAAGAAGTTGCCTGTTTCCTCATAATTCAGTGTCATTGTTTAATCAATTTGGTGTCTCTGACCCCGTAACCAGGGAGTGAGTTGTGGCTTCTCTCCTCCATATTTTCTCAGTTCTATTGACTTGCCCTTCCTCATTATTCAGCTGGTAATTCTTTTCATGAGCGTCCATTGATTTCCATATTGAAATATTTCTTGATGCCCTTTCTAATGATCCTGTATCACTTTTCCTCACATCAGGGTGAGAGCATTTGGACTTATTTTATTGTAAAAACAACATCAATACCTCACTGGGGATGCCTGTATACCCTCCTCCTTGGGATACTTACTTTATCTCTTCAGACTGTGTTTTTGCCTTTTATTGAAATTTATTGTTGATAGCCAGACATGATGTGTCAGGTCAAAGGGACCCAGGTAAATCAGCATTTAATGGGAGGTTTTATGTTTATCTGGCTAAGAGTTAGGCTGTGTTTACATTTGCTGTAGTCCCAGTATCAGAGGCTAAATTTTCCTCCAGTGTCCTTGTTTTTGTCTCCTTGTTGTCTTGACTTTTCCTAGAGTCTCCTTAAATAGGGTTTGAGGCTTGCAGTCCTTTTAGCTACGTTATTATACAGGAGCCTCATTGAAGTGGCATTGTGCGGGGAGGGGAAACATTCTACAGTCCTAGAATTATGTCTCAGTCTTTCAGTGCATCTGAATTCTCCTGTCTTCACATTGAAAACCTTATGGGGCTCCTGGAGGTTAAACTCACAAAAGTGTGGGAGTCCCCCTTAAGACTTGCCTTCTTGGAGTTTTTAGCTCCTAAGCTAGTTGACAATGAGACCTCAGCAATTCATCATGTTGAGTTTAAAGTGCTCCTACAGTTGCTGGCTCCAGTTAAGGGCTTCGGTCCTTGGTAAGCTGTGATTCTAGGTATCCTCTTGCCTTTCCAGGTTTCAGGGCACCAGTTTGTCTGTGACCTCAATTCTCTGATGGATCTAAGAAGATGATTGATGATTTTCAGTTTTCCCGGCTTTTTTTCTTATTGTGAGGATGGGAATGATAACTTCCAAGCTCTTTACAGTAATTTGCAGCATGCAGATCTCATATATGCTTTGTTAAGTGTAAGCTAAATATTTCATTTCCTTTGGAGACTGTAAATGTCATTGTGTTTTAAATTTTAGTTCCCACATGTTCATTGTTAGTATATACAATTAGTAAATACATTGTTAGTAAATACAGTTAACTTTTGTGTGTTGATCTTTTATACTGTGAGCTTGCTGAACTCAGTTCTGGGAAGGGATTTTTTTTGTTTTTTTGTTTGTTTTAGTGGATTCCTTGTGATTTTCTATGAAGAGACTCATACCATCTCCAAACAGAGACAGTTTTATTTCTTTCTTTCAAATCCATGTGCCTTATATTTATTTTTGTTGCCTTATTGCAGTGGCTATATCATCCAGAGGAGTCTAGGCCCTCCCTATTTAAATCTTTTATTTTAGCAGGCAGTCACCCTGGGTTTGGCACATGGGTTCTTGACCTACAACTGTGGGCTGTGGTCCCGGTGGCAGTTTAGTTATCAGAGTCACTGTGGTCTGCTTGGTTTATCTGGTGCTGCCATGGTTCCCACTAGTTCCTTCTGTGGCTGCCTGATAGGGTGTCAGGGGCTTCCCAGTGCCTGCTGTGGGGAGCTGGACTTTGGCAGGTCCTTCTACTGGTGATTTCTGGCTGCCCTGGTGTCTCTGTTTGGAGAGTAGAGTCTCAGGCTCATGGGCACACAGAGGCTTCCTGGACTGGCATACTTGTGACTGAGTCCCTTTTTCTGGTTCTGCTCACCCACCCCAACCCTAGGAATGTTTTGACATGGCTTTCAAAAACAAAGCTTTACACTTCCAGCTATTTCAAATAACTCAGTGATGTTTGCAACAGACACCCTCGCTCCATTTTTGAGAATATCAGCATGTGCTAACTCCTATGGCTCAGGGAGGGACTGATACAAGGGTATCAAGGGCATGGTACTTGGCAGCAAGAAGCAGGGATTGTACATGCTGACATCAGAACATTGTCTAATTGGCCACCTTAAGATGTCTGGCTGTGCAAGTGTCGATAGTGTGGGTTTAATTACTTCAGTTGCTTAACCTCTCTCGACCTCAATTAAGGGCTTTGGAGCTACGCTTAGATGCAAATCCCTGCTCAGCCACTCACTAGTTGCTGGGATATTCACATACCTTAGTGTCTCTGGGTCTCAGTTTCCTCATGTACGCAACAGGAGTAAGGAAAGTCCCACCTCCCAGGCTCTCTAACGTGATGCTGATGTAAAAGGCACAGCAAGGGGCACCTGGTTGACCCAGCTCAGTAAGCACCAGCAACTATTATCGTGATCTGGTGATTCCAGGCTAATGGGGATGTCTGTCTTAATAGTGCTAATGAGATAATAATGGTGCTTCTATTAGTACTAATAATGTTGTGTTTAGAAAACCAACTGGATCAGACCAACCTGGATCTGAATCCCGACGCCAGCACTTACTTATAGGGTGGGACATGGGACAAGATGCTTAACTTTAATTTCCTCATCTGTAAAATGAGGACAGCGATAATACCTGATTCGTAGATCAGTCCTGCAAAGGGCTTAGTATGGTGCTCAGAATGCAGTAAATGCTCAATAAACGTTGACTACGGTTGGCCATGAAGGCAGAGATCTTTGTGTTTTGCTCATGTCTGTACTCCTGTGTCCCCAGTGGTCACCATGTTCTGACATAGTGGGGCCTCAGCCAGGCTGTCGGCCCTTCTGGGCCAGGGCTGTGTCTCGTTCTTGACTGTGATTCCAGAGCCTGCCTGGGAGCCTCATTCTTGCTCTGGGCAGCTAAGGAGGCTTCATCATTGATACCAGGGATAAAAAGGTGTCAGTCGCCTCCCACTCTGTGTTATTACTGAGGCACTGGTCCCTCCCTCTGTCTCTGTCTCTGTCTCTCTCAAAACACACATATACACACACACCAGCAGCAGCAGCTGGACATTCCACTAACAGTCCCTCCTGAGCTCCTTGCATCCCCCATGATTTTCTGGCCTTGAGGGTGGGCAGAATCAGTGGCCAGGAAGCTGGAGGGTTCCCTTCCACCAAGGTCTTCCCTCTTTGATGCCTGAGATTCTTAGTGCCCATTTGTTAGAAAACGGAAGTTGTTGCCCTGGGGGACCAGGCCCCTACTCCTTCCTCCTCCTCAGCCAATCACTCTGCAGTGAGAGGGGATTTCAGGGCCTTTCCTGGGTGCCATTTTGATGGGGGAGGCACAGACGGCACAGGGGCTGGGATGCTGGTGGAGACAGAAGGTGCATAAGGGTCAGGAAAATGTACTAACATCCTCCTCTCTCCACCTGCCCTCAGCATGTCATCCTGATTACTGGGTACCATTGGTTCAGATCTATCAGTGGGTCTTATTGGGGTGTATTAGTCAGCTAGGGCTGCCATAACAGGCTACCAGACTGGGTGGCTTCGACAACAGAATTTTATTTTCTTATAGTTCTGGAGGTTAGAAGTCCAAGATCAAGGTGCTGGCAGGGTCATTTCTCCTGAGGCCTCTCTCTCTGGGTTGCAGACGGCCGCCTTCTCTCTGGGTCGCAGATGGCTGCCTTCTCTCTGGGTCCTCACATGGCCTTTTCTCTGTGTGTACGCCCCGGTGTCGGTGTCTCTTCTTCTTTTTAGAAGGACACCCGTCTTATTGGATTAGGGCCCCACCCTTATGACCTCATTTAACCTTAATTACCTCCTTAAAGGCCCATCTCCAAGTATAGTCAAATTGGGGATTAGATAGGGCTTCAATATATGAATGGGGGGGGGGCGCACAATTCAGCTCATAACAGGGGCTGTCTGTGGGGTTCCCTGAGCCCCAGGAAGGGCTTTTATTTTGACCACTCCCCCCTCCTCCCATTGCCTCTGAAGGTGTCTGGTCCAGGCCTCTCATTTCATCCTTGGGGAATGAGGCTCAGAGAGGGGCAGCGACCTGCCCTGGTCACATAGCAAGTAGCGAGCAGCTCTAGGACAGCAGAGCTTCCTGATCTGGCCTGGGACTTTCCCTGATGCCAGTGGTCAGGACTGCAGGGCTGGTGGGCAGCTGGCACTGGGCTCTGTGGCCTTGGGGACCTGGTGTCAGTGCTGAGAGGGCCCTGTAGCCAAGTGACTGCTTTTGTCTCAAATCTGGCTTTTATTTCTCTCTCTTAATGATTCCAATTTCAGGAGGTTTTTTTGTCCATGTTTTTATTCTCTTGTCTTTCATTTCGCTTTCTCTCTGGGTAATCTGAGGCTTGCAAGCAGCTAAGTATGACGTGTACATTCCAATGAGATGCAATAAAATATAAGTAAACATATTTCTTTCATGTCTGAGCAGTGGATTAATCTCCCTGGCACATCCTATTTCCTCTGTGCTCCCTCTGTTTTCATCTGCGTATTTTCCTCCCCTCTCCAGAATTTCTGGGATCTGAACGGCCCTGTGGCCTCTGGCTCGCTGGAGATATACAAATGACCCTGACATTAGAGCCTCAGACTTCATGATCTATAGGTAATGTTCCCGGAACAATACAGAGGGAGCTGCCAGCACCCACATGGGCCTGGGAGGGCTGCCAGCCCCTGGAGGGGAGAGGACAGGGGTCTCTGCCTACAATAAGCATGGAGAGAGTCCGTGGGTAGGACTGAGGGGTCTCTTATGGATGTACCTGTCACTTATGCAGGGGTCCCTAAGTGACACACTCATGCCTGCACACGCACTGGGAAAAGGCAGGTCCTTCTTTGTTGAACTGAGGCTGGGTGTTTGTGATCATAACTTTCAGCCAAAGCAGCCATTGTGGGTCCTCAGTGAGTGGAGGGATTGACAAGGAAGCCCTGGATGTGACCATGAACTGTGGGCTCAGCTCAGGAGGAGAGCAAGAGGCATCGGATGGAGCTGAGCAGGGAGGTTCTACTGCCTCAGTTTACTTGCTGTGTGACCTTGGTGAGTGACCCAACCCCCAAGCCTCAGTTTCCCCGTCTGTACTATGGGCATATATCAGTACACTCTACAAGGGGTTGTAGGGAGGATTAAATGAAATGATGCTTGTAAAATGTTAGCACAGTGCCTGGTACACAGCAGGTCATGAATAAATGGAGGCTAGTAATGTTCATTCATTCATTCATTCATTCATTGATTTGTCCAGCCCAGTTTGAGAGCCACTGCGTGCTGGGCTGTGTGCCAGGGTGAGGGAGAGAAGAATAAAACCTCCTGTCACCTCCAATAGCTCACGATCTAGTGGTGAGACTGAAACAAGCTCTGAAGGAGGGACATCAGCTGGGTTTTCTGGGAATGGAGGAGGGACAAGCAGCAAAGGGAATCAGAGAAGGCCTCCTGGAAGAGGTGACACTTGAGCTGAAGAAAGTGGTAGATTAGGGACCAGGCCCAGGGCCTGTGGGGACAAATGGAGGGAGGTGAGGCGGGGAAGGTGGGTTGAGCAGGCAGCGCTGGGAGCCATGGATGGTTCGGGAGCAGGGGAGGGATGTGGTCAGAGTGGCGGGTCCTCCCGCAGATGGGAGCCTTGAGTGGAGACCATGTTTCTCTGGGGAGACCGTGTCCCTCCTGGCCCTACTGCCTCTCGGGCCTCCATCTGGGGCTTCCCAGAGTAACTCTCATCCTCTGCCCCCTGACTCGGCCTCAGGGGCTCCTGGCTGGAGATGACATCTCCTGAGTCCCCGGCTGTGGCTCGGGAGCCCCTGGTCCTCCCTCCTTTCATCCTGTGTCTCTGTTCTGTTTTCCAGGCACCTACTCTGAACAGAGCGAACTCCACCGATTCTTCTCCCTCCATGCCTTCCTCCCACCAGTATTTACTGAGCACCTGCAATGTGCCAGGCCCTGTTCCAGGGGCTACAGCAGTGAACGAAACAATGACACTCCCCAGCCCTGAGCTCACAGCCCAGTGGGGGCACAGACAGTCCCCAAATGACCTGGAACCTGCCCTGTGACCAGTGTGCCCAGGATGAGGTTCCCAGGGCTCGGGAGCCTGTGCCAGGGTTTGACCTTGGCAGGAAGGTCGAGGAAGGCTTCCCTGAAGAGGTCTGAGGGACGAAGAGGGGAAACTCTGGGGAGATGGGGAGGAGGTGTGCTCCAGGCCGTGGGAACAGTGCGTGCAAAGAACCTGCAGTGGGAGGGGGGTGAATTCGGGGCCTGAGTGGAGGTGTGATGGGAAAGGAGGAAGTAGGTGAGGCTGGAGGTGGGGGGTTGGGCCGGGCCCCACTGGACCAGGTCGGCCACGGGGAGCAGTTCTGTCCTCCTCCTGAGAGCACGGGGGAAAGGCCAGAACTCAAGAGGCCTGAGTGGATTTCTGCGGTGAATCGCTCTTTGCAGCCTCTGGTCAGGAGAGGACAGTGGGCAGGAGTCTGGGAGGAGGCTGAGAAAAGGTCCAGATGGGAGATGATGGCAGGTGTTGGGGTGGCAAGAGGCCATGGAGTTGGAGAGAGAGGATGATGGCAGCGGTTTGGGGAGATGAAACTGGAGGTGGATTTGATGTGGGCTGCAGGGAGGGAGCGGGAGGGGTCGAGGATGCCCCCAGGGTTCCTGGTGGAGGGTGAAGGCTCCAGTGCAGTCAGGACCCGGGAACCAGGTTTGGGGGAAGCTCATGGTCACCCAGTCTGTTCCTCTGGTCTTTCCTGTCTACACCCTTCCATCCCATCTCTGGTCTGCCCCTTCTCGCCCCCTTGGCCATTCTAGATCCTGAACATCAGCTCAGATCTGGATAAATTACAGAGACCCCTTAGTCCCACCCTTCAGGAACAAGGAGGAGAAGAGGCCCAGAGAGGGAGTAGGATTTCCCAAGGCCACACAGTGAGCTCAGGCAGAGCTGGAGGTGGCTCCCAGAGCAGCGTGTTCCCTGCACGTGGTGCCCGCTGCCCCCTGGACATCACAGCGAGGGCTGAGGTCTCTGCTCTCTGGGCCCTGCCTTGCAGGTCCTGGGCTAATAGCTCTGTTACTCCCTGAATCAATAAAGAGCCACTGTGGTTAAGGTGTAATTTTTTTCAGATGCTTCAAAGAGAAATTGAAAAATGGGTCCTGTCTCTTCCCAGGAGACTTTAGATTTCCCTTTTCTTTATCATTTAAAAAATATTTTTATGACTGTCTCTCTAACACACAGAGTCCCTCTCTCCCATAGCACCTGGAGTTACTGGGGAAAACTGCTCCTGTGACGCTGGGGATACCTTTCAGGATGTGGCCCTGGGCCGGCTGCACCCTGCAGGGCTGGTGCCTGGAGGCTGCAGCAGCTCAGGGCTCCTTACCGCGTCCCCTCTGGTGCCCTGGGATTCTTGCTGCCCAGTCCAGGGGGTGGTGAGCTCCCCATCACTAGAGGGGTCCCCAGAGACTGGGCAACACTTGGCAGGGAACTGAGGCATCAAACGCTGGATCAGGGCACGACTGAGACTTCATCTCTGCACGTCTCCCCCACCCCGCCCTTCATGTGACCCCAACACCAAGGTGGAGACGAAGAAGGCGGGGAGGAGGAGCTGACAGTTCCCATGGCGGAGGGTAGTGTTGGGTTTGGACCTTCAGGGTCCAGATCGATTCACCTCCTCCTCCTCCAGCTCCTCCCCCAATCCCCTCCCAAGGGTCAGGCTGTGTTCTCCTCATTTCACTGATGAGGAAACCGAGGCTCAGAGAGGTCAAACGAGGCAGAAGGAGTGGAGTTGAGATTTGCCTGGTTCTTTCCCCAAAGCCCGACTCCCTCCAACACAATAAAGGCTGCTCTGAAGTGAGCGCTCACCTTGTACCAGGCTCCTCCCTCGCCATGTCTCAATTAACCCCGAGGGCCTGCAAGGTAGATACTATTATCTTCACTTTCCAGGTGAGGAACATGATGCTCAGGGAGGTTAAGTTACTTGCCTGAGGACACACAGCTGGTGAGGCTTAGAGCTGAGATGCAATCCTAGATCTGTCATCCTCAGAGTCTGTGCCTGTAACCACTGTACCGCACTGCCCCTCCCCACCAAGAAGTTCTTCTTGAGGTCCAACCCAGTTCCTCCACCCTGACCTTCAGACGAGCTAGTGAAAGTCATGACCCCAGGATGCATTAGTGGAAGAAACAGGCTATAAAATTCTAGAGGACAAGGAGTGCTTTATTTACTTTCATCTCTTATCTCCCTTAAGAATTGCTGAATGAATGAATGCACAGTCTCTCTGCAGGCTGGCAGGAGGTGGTCAGGCAGGTAGAGGGTGGGCAGACCCATAGGGTGGGGGTCTACTTGTGGCAGATGAGGGCTTCCCTTCCATAGCTGGCAATCCCAGTGGTAGGCTCTAGCTGAGATCCTGTGGCCCCTGGGAGAAGGATTCAGTCATCTAACAGTTAATGCATCCTGGGGTCCTGATCTTCAGTAGCCGGTGAGTAACTTAGCTTCTCTAAGCGTCCCTGTGGGCCTCAAAAACTGCTCAGGTTTCCAGAGGCCCCTGAGAAATGCAACCATCCCTGGGGTCTCACCCCGAGGCCTCTGAGCTGGTGCCCGTGAAGACTGAGGGCAGGGTTCCAGGAGCAAGGCGTGGGTGGTGGAGGTGGGATGCGATGAGAGCAGAGGAGATGGGGTGGGTGGGGAGGAACGGGGCATTTAAGGTACTAACTGTAACTTCCACACACTGATTGTTTAAGGCACATGCTGGGGGCCTTGTCCTCAGCTCTTTACGTATGTTAACTTGGTCCACAGGACAACCACATGAGCCAGTGCTGTTATTATTTCCATTTTTCAAATGAGGAAACTGAGGTGCAGAGAGGTTAAGTGGCAGAGTCGGAACTTTAGAGCCTGGCTCTTAAAGGAGACGCGAGTTCATGGCCAGCCTGGCAGAGCCCACAGTCCTGTCCTGCCTGCCCCAGAGCCCCACGTGAGCTGACACCACCTCTGGGTAATTGACAGAACAGAGCCCCAGGTCTCTCCAAGGGGAAGGAGCTGCTCAGGGGCATAATCTTAGTCAGGGAGGCATTAACATGGATCCTGGTGTAGCTCATACAGGTCTATGTGACAGGCTCGTAAATTGCCTGTTTGAAGGGCCCGTGACCCCACGTGGTGCCATCTGCACCTGGGGAGACCCCGAAGCCGTGTCTACTTGGGAAAGTGGGGGGTTGGTCTAGAGCAGGTGGAGGCAGGAGGAGTTAGCTTGACCAGCCCCGGTCAGCCTCCTGCTTGAGCACAGCCAGGCGGGTCTGCCAGGCCCCGGGCAGCCCTGCTGGGGGAGAAGGGGCCAGCCTGGGCCGCACCTGAGCTGGTAAAGCAAATACCGCAGGGCGTTGGAGTCCCACAGGCCTGGGTTTCAGTCCCACACTGTCCCTCACCAGCTGTGTGGTTTGATACCATTGCTCTGAGTCTGTTTTCTCATTTATGAAATGAGACTAATAATAAAATCCCACTTCACAGGGTTGTATAAGAGTGCTCATGGAGAGCTGAGTGCTGGTCCCAGAAATGATGCCCAGTGGGTGTGGGGAGAGTGTGACATCTGTGCTGTGCTGGGAGGAGGGGTGGGGGCAGGAGGGAGCCTGGCAGGGAGAAGAAGAGGGCCTGGCATTCTAGACCCTCCCCGTGTCAGGAAGCAGGCACTGTCTATAAACGCTCTCATTTCATCCTATTAATTCTTTCAGGCTGATACTGTTATTAGTCCTGATTTACACACGTGGATGCTGAGCTCATCCAGGTTAAGCGCAAAGTCCCAGAGCTGGTGACTGGCTGCAACCAAGACAGGGACCCGGCTTTGCCTGACTCCGAAGTCCCTGTCCTCCTTGGGTCTGGGGATGGTTCCAGGTTCCTCCTGTGACCCTCTGGGCCCTCTCAGCATCCCTGAGTGTTTATCCAGACGGTCATTACCTGTAGTGATAGCTTATGCAACAGCTAATTAGCCCTCCTGAGGATCAACAATTGATCAGCGGCAGAGTTTGTCAACCCCAGCTCGGGTTTCCTCCTTGGCTTTTCCCTGGGACCTGGCGGGGCCTCAGCAGAAGGAGACCAGGACTCCCAGCCCGTCCATCAGAGGCTCACTCTGGTGACCAACGTGACCCAGCCCTCCCCATGTCCCCCCGCCCCGACCCTTCCCCGATGTTTGTTAGGTCCTCAGCTCTGCTCCTTTGAGTCCCCTGGGCCCTCAGGCTCCCAGACCCCCATTTACCCTCCACATCTTTCCCCACCTCCCCTCCCCCGGCTTCTGTCTGTTTGCTCTTGGTCTTTTCCCCGTGGACACCTAGTAGCTCCCCAGGGACCCCCTGCCTCCAGGCTCACCCCTTCCAGTCTACGCCACTCACAGGGCTATCTTGGGGAGCGGAGGCTTTGGGGGCAGAGAGATCCGGTGCCTTTACTGACCTTGCCTCTCAGCAGCCATGTGAACTAGAGTGAGGTTTTCTTTCTTTTTTTTTTTTTTTTAATCCTTTTAAGCTTCAGTTTCCTCGTCTCTGAAATGGGGGTCCTAACACCTATTTCACTTCACAGGGGCTGTTACAAAAATAAATGAGAAATGTATGTAAAGTGCTTGGTTGGTGCCTGATGTATAGTATATGCTCAATAAGTGGTGACTTGAGTTTGTGTCATTTCTCTTTCCCCCAGAGGTTACTGATACTCCAGTATTTGATACTATTTGGTAGCATCAAAAGTCCAGACTTGAGCCCAGCATGCTAATCCATCTAGAGAGGTCTTTACAGCTTCATATTCTTAATCCCAACTCCCTGCCCCACTCTCTGAGCTGCAGGGTCTGCAGACACGCACTGTTCCTCAAACATGCCTCACACTGCACTCAAGCCGTCTCCTCTGTATGGAGTTATCTCCCTCGCTGACCCCTGACCTACACTCCGACCACGAGCACAGGACCTGATCCCACTTTCCCTCTGGGCCCAGCTCCAATCACACCCCCTCCAGGAAGCCTTCCAGGATGCCCCAGCCAAGAGATCTTCTTCCTGTAAAGCCTGTGTCCCCAGCTTAGACATCCCCTGTCTTTAGGCAGCTATCTTTTTCTTAGACAGTTATGGGCTTGACTTCTATCATCCAAATAGAGAGGGAGGTCCCTACCTCCCTTTGGACACAGCTCAGGGCTGTAGCTCCAAGTCCAACCTGCTGGGCCAGTCCTGGGCAGGCTCAGTGCCCACCCCTCCCCCCTCCCCTGCTCCCCTGCCATTCCCTGAGCTCCCAGCAGGCCTCACATGAGCCCCCATGGGTCTAACACATGCCCGGGGTCCAGCATCTGTGATACCCAGAGTCCGTGCTTCTCAGGGTCTGTGGGTCTAAAACGCACCCCTCCTGTGGTTTGCAGACCCCCTGACGCTCTGATTGTGGGAATTTGGGAGTCTAAGCTGTTCTGGTTCTGTGACTCGGGAAATCTGAGAGAGTGGGACTCTGGATGCTAAAGTCTACTCTCTGTCTCTAAAGTGTATGCTTTGGTGAGTCTGACATCGTAAGGCTCATTGCTGGGGACCAAGGTGCCATCAGATGCCCCTGGCACCGACTTGGCACCAGGTCTGAATCCTGGCAGCCTGGGATACTGAATGGGTTTGAAGCTGGCCCCAGCACTCTGCAGTTGTGTGAACTTCAATGCTCTGAACCTCGTTTTCTTCCTCTGTGTAATGAGGTTGGTGACAGCAGGTGTCTGTGTTTCCACCAACAGCATTCATGAGAAGCCTGCTCCGTATCTTGGTTGCTGTAGGGGCAATGGGGTCGTGAGGGTGAGGGCCTGCACCCAGGATGCTGGCGGTGGTCTCTGCTCTGGAGCACAGTCCTGGGCTTAAACAGGGCTTGAGAGAGGGCCAGGGAACATTTCCTCCCCTCTAGCTGGTACATCAGCAGCCTACTTGAACTTGGGTCTAGATCAGCACCGTCCAATAGAAATATAATGGGAGTCATGCATGTAGCGTTAAGTTTTGTTGTAGTCATGTTAAAAAAGTTAAGAAACAAGTGAACTTTGCTTTAAGAATGTATTTTGTTTAACCCAATATATCATTTCAACCTGTAATCAACATTAAAATATTAACAGTGAGATATTATACATTTTTTTTTTTCTATACTAAATCCTAAAATCTGTGTGTCTTTGACACTAATAGCACAGCTTAGTTCAGACCAGCCACACTTCAAGTGCTCAATGGTGGCACCTGGCCAGGGGCTAATGCACTGGACAGCCTAGGGCTAATGGCTCTGCAAAGGTCCCCCAGCTCTGATGGCACCAGATGGGCTGGTTTTCATTGATGGCAGAGGTGGAGCTGCGTGGGGTTCTCTTGTTTGTTTACTTGCATAGCACAGCGGTTGTGAGCGTGAGCTCTGGAGTGACTGGGGCTTTGGTTTAATTCTTTTCTCCCTCAGGTGACCTTGGGTAAATGACCTCACAGGTTGTTGGGAAGATTAAATGAGATTACACAGGTAAAGTACTCGGCATGTGCTGTAAGTACTTGTCAGCAAACCATGGCTGCTGTTATAATTTACTGGTTTTGTTACTCTGCCACCTCGCTGGGCACTGACTCAGCCCTCCTGTAACTGTGGCATCTGCACCTCCCCGACTCTCGGTGCCATCCCATTAGCCAAACTGCTGGATGGTAGCCACCTGGGCCGTGGGGGTAGCCTTACTGCCTGGCAGGAGCTGGCCTCACAGGAGCGCAGAGCACAGAGGCTGCCTGGGCCGAGCAGACCAGCTCCCAGACCCGGCCCAGCTCTAACTGCTGCAGAAACTGATGTGAGTGTAAACCCCTTGGGCCTCTGCTTCTTGGCCTAGAAAATAAGAGGGTTGGACCAGGTGACCTTTGAAAGCCACTTCCAGGGTAAGAACCTGGTGCACATGGCAGCATTTATACTGCGTGTGGGCCACGTTTCCAGAAAGCAGCTGTAGACTGGGCCAGTGGAATAAAATGTCATTGAAATTTGGCTCTGCTTTGGGTGACCAGCAACCATGTATGAGGCTTGGTTTCCTCCTCTGCAAAAAAGGCAGCAGTAATGGCACTGCCTTCTAGGCTGTTGTGACTTTTAAATGGGATAATGTGAAGAAGCCACTCAGCACAGTGTCCCACCCACGACCAGAGCTCAATAAACTCTGTTTCCAATGAAGGGACCAACACGGGCTGCCCTAGGAGAGGTTCCACTCTCTCCACTGTCCCTGCCCTGGAGCCAATGGCAAATTTGGAGAATTTACAAGAATCCTACAAGACCTACCAGGGCTGAAACAAGCTGCGGGTCTGGGCGAGGCGCAGGGCCTCCGTGGATCAGCGAGGGGCCCATCCAGGCCACTGCAGTTTGCTCATTAAAGGCTGCCGGCCTGGCTCCAGAGCTGGCTTCATCAGTGCTGCAGCATCATGAACACAGAGCGGCATTCCCACGTGCTCCCCACCAGTGATACTGCAGGGATTGGGGTGTGGTCGTACTTTAGGTGGAGGTGGCCAGGGCAGCCTGAGGAGCCATGGAATGGTGGTGGTGTGGGGCAGGGCCTGAGAGCATCAGGTCAAGAAGGGAGTCTCTGCCTGGGGATGAGTGTGGGCACAGGAATGGGGCATGGACAGGCCACTGTGCTGCATGAGACCCAAGGACAGAGGCCCGGAGGGAGGAAGTGGGCTCCAGGTGAGAACAGGCAGACTGGGGACAAAGCAGGCGTGTCAGCCCACTGGGCCCATCTAAGAACAGCTTGTCGCCCCAGGCTACTCACCCCAGAGAACAGAGACAAGACAGATGCAGACAGCCGGGTCTGCCCTGGGGTGACTCAGAACCCTCGCACCTGGCTTGCCCCCCATCTCTTGCTGTTCAGGCTTCCTGCCCCCTGACCTTGGCTTCTGATTTCTGCTTCTAGCTGTCTACCTCCCATTGGTAACCACCTCCAGGGACCCCTTGGAGGACACTGATTCATCTATTCAACAAACATCTCTCCTGGGCCCCCCGCATGCCTGGCTCGGGGGTCATGACGGTGGGCATGGCTTTTGCTCATAGACTGCTGGTGGGGACAGTCACCCACTCACTCACTCAGTTTCCTCCCTCCCTCCCTCCCTCCCTCCCTCTCTTCCTTCCATGAGGCAGGAAGGTAACAAGACCAAACGCCGCACACCTGTGTCCCGTGTGTCCCCGGACACTTATAAGGGCTCCGCACCTGTGGGTGGGGTCACACCTGGGGGTGGGTCACACTTGCTGTATGAGGTCCTGCTGGGGTCATCTTTCACAAAGCCCCTGAGGTTAATTCTCACTCTGTCTCTGACATGGAAAACTGCTTAGAGGGCCGGAGGGACATGCTCGGGCTTACCAGCCAGGAGGGGAGGGGCCGGTCTGAGCCCGCTCTCCCTGAGGCCTGGGCCTGGTTTTATGAACACCAAGCTTGGGCTGCAAGGCCCCGTTCTGCTGTCTACACCACTGGATATGAGCTCCAGACACCAATGCTTAGGGCCACAGGCAGGGTTCAATAGGGCCGGAGGAGTTCAGGGTGGGGAGTTACATGGGGAGAGGCAGGAGAGCAAAGTGGGGTAATAATGAACCTATTCTCTGCAGGGTTGAGACAAAGCACAGTAAGCGCCCGATGAATGCCAGCCATTATTAGAGTTATCGTTACCGATATTATCATCACTCCTGGGGGAAGAATCTTCACCAGCGGCACCATCGTTGTCGTCGTCGTAGTTATCACTCTCTCAGCCGCCTCTCCATATGCATCTCCTAGGCCCAGCCCGTGAGGGTGGTGTAGTTATCTTCCCTGAGTTACAGACGGGAAAGCCGATACGCACGGAGAGGAGAAGGGACCCAATGGCACAGGCAGTGGTGGGACAGGGGTTTGACCTTGGCTGTCTGGCTCACAGCCAGTGTCTTGACCCCAACTAATGACATTCACTGGATGCAGCCACTCACTGGATGCCTCTGTGTGCCACCGAGATCCATTCACCCAAGATTGTCCCCAAAGCCCCCTCTCTCCTCCTGCCCCGACATGGCCTCCTGGGGGCCACTGCCAGCTGAAGGCCTACTGTGTGCTCCACATCCGTGGGCTCACTGAACTGCAGCTCCCCCTGGACGTAAATCTCATCAGGTCCATTTGTGCAGATGAGGAACCCAAGGGTCAGAGTGGTTAAGTGACACCCCAATCTGACTTGGCTAAGTGCTCGAGGGTTGTTGTGAGGACAAAAGGAGATAACGCAGAACATGTGTCTGCTTGAAATAGGGCAGCTTTTAAAGAAAAGACCACTGTCCTGTGCGATAAAGGGAAACCGAGGCCCAGACGGCCCTGAGCTTCAAGCCCCGGGAGGTCAAGGTTCTCCATGGCCGGCTTCCCCAGGGTGATCCTGAGTGCAGGACAGCAGACTCAGGAAGGCCTGGCCACCTCCACTTCTGCTCTGCCTGCCCACCGACTCCCCTCCATGCCACAGGCAAATTTCCACGGGAAAAAATGACTTCCCGCTTTTGCCACAAACTCACCTCTATTACGTTAAGCAGCTAACAGCGTTCTCACGGCAGAATATGTTTTGTTTAATGCCTTGATCTCTCTCGTCTGCTAGAAAAATGAATTCTGTCAAATCTTTCGAAGCCAACTGTCAAAGTAAAGCATCTGGGGGGAGATAGATCTCTTACTCTGCTGGCAAAATTCATTTGATTTGATCCCTTAATCCAGTCTCCCTGTGAAACAGGGAGCTGAAATTTGGAAAGCCCTTTGTCCTGAACAGTTTCTTTCCACTTCCCCTCACCGCCTCCTCTCCTGGGGCCCACTCCTCTTTCACCTTTAAAAATAATAGCGAGGAATCACGGCTGGAGTAATGATAACCATTTGGTTTCTCACAGCAGTGTTTTAGAGAGAAAATAACAGAGCACAATGCCTGTCTTTCCGTGTCTATTTGGGGAGAGAGAGGTGATGGCTGTGAAATGCTCCAGCAGCCCAGGGGAATGACAGGAGTAATTGGGGTGCAGGGTTTCAGATCTGGCCTCTGTGCTAGCAGGACGCAGAGGCAGGGGGACGTCTGGGAAGAAGACACAGCCTCATTCCCCCTGAAGAATCTTTTTCTCTAATCCCTACTCTCCACCCTGAACCTCTTCCCTCCCGCATCTGTATCCACATGCCAGAACCTAATCCCGCACTTGGGCTCAGCGCTTTACAGTTTACAAAGCACTTTCATATTTACTATAATCATTTATTTATTAATGTTCTTTCATTCATTACTTCCATCCTTCGCATTGTTTGTGCCGTGGTAACTGGGAATCACCAGTGGTCATGACCTGTTTGACACTTGGGATCTACAAGATCTGCAAGACACAACCTTCACCTCCAGGATTCTAGGGTCTGACGGGGTGACAGGTGTGGACAAATGACTATGACCTTGTGTGGTGAGGGTTATGGCACGTGATTGCTGGGCATATAGAAGGCACTTCTGTTAGTTAAGATGTGTTGGGCAGCATGTAACAGAAAACTCAAAAACAGTGGCTCAGGCAATTGAGATGTGAAATATTCTCACATAACCAAAGGTCTGAAAAGAGGTGGTTGCTGCTTGGTCAGATGCTCAGAGATGTCAACAAAGACCCCGCTCTTTCTCTCTCTCCTCTTTACCATCCTTGGCTATGTTGGCTTTTGTCATTCGCTTATTGCCTCATGGTTGCAAGATGGCTGCCACAGCTCCAAACATCGTGTCTCACACTACAGCGTTCAAGTTAAGAAAGGAGTGGAGTGAAGCAGAAAAAATGTTTCTCAGAAGAAGTCCCTCTACCAGCAGATTTTCCCTTACATCTCAATGGCCAGGTCTGGGTGGCACTCTCACCCCTAAAACAATCTCTGGAGAAGGGGGGTGGGCTGCCAGGCTTGGCTTCTCCTCTGGGCTGGGGAGGCCCACCAGTCCTGAGCCTGTTGCTGCAGAACAAACCCAGGGCTCTGTGAGTGAAGGAAGGAGGGGTTGGCTGCTGGGCGGGCAGCCACGAGTGTCTGCCACCTTCTCATCAGTGCTGTGATTGAGTGTCCTGGTCAGTGTGGGGTCTGGAGTGGTGGCCCAGCCTGGGCCCTGGGGGCAGAAAGCCATGCTCTGAGTCTCTGCCCCTGCGGGCTGTGTGATCCCCAAAGCACTTGACCTGCCTGAGGCACAGCCTCCCCCTGTGGAGAGGGGGCCAGAACCGCACCTGCCAAGTAGGGCGCTTGTGAAGGGGACGTGGGGTCGCATGTGCAGGCGCCTGGCCCAAAGGCATGTCAGCAGCCAGGAGACATAGCAGCCATTAGCCCCATTTGTGAAATGGGCCTGTGTACCTCTTCTGTCACAGTCCTGGGGTGACAACAGCAGGGGCATCAGTTCACACGAGTGAGCACTTCCTGCGTCTGCTGGGTGCCCTTCACTGGCACTTGCTCCCTTAATCCTCACAGCCACCCCAGGAGGAGGAAGCTGCTTTCATTCCCATTTTACAGCTGGGGAAACTGAGGCTCAGGGGTGACCCCAGGTGAGTGAGGGCACGTGGGGCTCCAGCTCTGACCCCCTGCAGCGCCCTGGGTGGAGCCACAGGCAGGTGCTCAGGTAACCCCTCCCCCTCTGACTGTCGCCCGGTTCAGGCTGGTGGCTGGGGCTGACCTCTTTCTTGACCCTTCTCTCTGTCCCTCCTGGAGCTCCATGACCCCAGAACCTGTTTGAAGTGTAGGGAGATTTGTCCACCATCCCGGCTACCATTCCTTTTCCAAGTTGATGAATAAACAATGTAATCAGTGGTGTCAGTTGTTCCTTGGTCATGAATTGGCAACTTCCATTTTGAGGGAAAATAATATACACATTATATCCTTAACACAGAACAGAGCATATGATAATACACTCCATATTTATAGTTCTATTGAATTATGCAAAAACCACTCCCAACAATTATACACCTACAGCACATTACATTGAATAACTGCACATGAGGCTCCTGGCCAGCACCGTGATGTAAGCTTGGGCACCAAGTGTGAAATGAAACATGCAGCCCAGCCCTGCAGGGTGAGGGCTCAGCTGTCAACCCTGCCGGCCCTCCACTCAGATCTGTGGCCATCCCCACCGCTTCCAGTCTTCCTGGCCCTCCCGGCTCCCAGAGAGATGGCCTTGGGGGTGGGGGGAGGAGGGGGACAGGGGAGAGACCCTGGAGTTGACTTCCTCATTTTACAGATGGGGAAACTGAGGCCCATTCACGCAACCGATCTCTCACCCAACAGTTTGCTGAGTGCCTGCTCCATGCCAGTCTCTGTTCTAGGTACGGGCCGTTCAGCTGGTGATGGGCAACAGGAAGAGACCCAAGCTGGCAGGGGAGAGAGCCTTTCTCATTTTCAAAGATTACAACATTTATTCTTCCACTTGGCTTTAACATCCTCTGGTTCTAATATTCGGTGACTGTGAAAAGCCCCACCTGCGGGACAGGCAGCCAGCCCGCCCCCCAACCTGAGTCTCCCCGAGCCTTTGAGTCACCCCTTTTCCCTTTAAAATTCCTTCCAAACCATCCCAGGTGTCTCCCTTCTTTGGGGCACACTGCAGAGTTTCTGAGTTTATGGCTGTCACAAAATGTTATCAGCCATGACAATGACAATTAGAACAATTGTGTTGGGTGAGAAACTCCCGCAAGATTTAGGACCTGCGGTCGCGCCCTTGGAGCCGAGGTGGCAGCCAGCCATCCCGCTGTACCTGACAGTCTCCACCCGGTTGACAGCTTGGTCACAGCCACAAAGTGACGCTGCGCCTCTTGAGCAGTGGGGCCTGCAGCACCCAGGCCCCTGCAGGGAGCCCATCCAGGCCCAGACACATTGGCCTTTTGGGTTCCAGGCTCCCCCTTCCCTACTCTGTGCCTCCTGCTCTCAGGACAGCATCTCAAGTGTTGCTGCATCTGATTCCAAACCCTGATGGAGGAGGCTCAGTCCCTGTTAATGATCCTGAGTCCCACCCACTGGTTAGACCACAGGCTTTGGCCTGGTTTCCAGTCTGCGCCCTGCCATGTCCTCCCTGTGGGGCCTTGGGAAAATTGCTTACCCTCTCTGAGTTTAGTGCCCTCACATGTGAGTTAAAGATAAAAACATCTGCCAGACTTAGATGTGGTAACACCTGTGACACCTTCAGTGAAGGATTCTGTTATTATTACCCTGATGTTGTACCAAGCCCTCGGCACAGGGTGTGGGGCACAGTAAAGGCTGACACTCAATAGAGCAGGAAGAGCAGGGACTGGGGAGCAGACTGCCGGGGTTCAAGGCCCAGCTCCAGCAATTCTGAGCTGTGTCACCTTCAGTGAATTTCTAAACCTCTCTGTGCTCCAGTACCTTCTGTAAAACAGAAGGCACAGCAACAGTGCCTCCTTCACAGGATTGTTAGACAATTGAGTGAACTCATGCACATGAAGGGTGAGTGCAGGTCCTGGCACAGAGTCAGCTCTTTTTATTCCAGGCTCCGAGGGAGTGCTGGCATTGAGGGGCCTCTAAAGATCTCCTTTTCTGCCACCACTGCACTTAGAGATGAGAAACTGAGGCCAAGAGACACTAAATTAAGCGTTTGAGAACAAGACAGTAGATGTCCTGCTAGATTGTGCAGGGCGGACAGTTAGAGAACAAAACCATCTGTAATAAAGGAGTAATTGGGCGGGACACGTGCTCAGTGTGCCCGGAGCCTGAGATGCAGCCTGAGACAGGACGGCCTCGCCAGTACCTGGCACTCTTGTTAATAACACTGACTTTTCCCCTTGATATAAGTGATGCCTACTTCCAGTGAAGCGTTTGGAAAGTACAAACATTAATCTAAAAGAGTATATAAATCACTGATAGCTCCCCCGCAAGACAGTAGTTTTTACTTTCTTCATTCTTTTTTCTCCTCGTATACAGCTACTCATTCATGACTGATTTCACATTGGAGTGACTGTCAGGGTAGGTTAGGTTATAATATAAACATAAACAACCCTTCCAAATAACAAAGGTTAAAATAGCCTCCTATAAGGAGATGCTCAGTAAAGTAGCGAGAAGTTCAAAAAACTACTAATGCTTAATATTTATGGAGTGACGTCCTCAGCTCCTGTTAGCTCGGCCTTCACGTGGCCCCACATCTGGGATCTCCTCCTGCTCCTCAGCCCCTCCCCGTGGTCCATCACCATCACGCCTGGACCGGTGCAGTGGCCTCCGGCCTGGTCCCTGCCTCTGCCCTGGCCCTGCTCTCGTCACTCTCCAGGCAGAGCCGGGTGACCCTGTGAGACTCGGGGCGGGGCCCCCCCTGCTCTGCTCCACGTCCCAGGGCTCCTGCCTCACGGGGACACCGTCCATGCTGACAGTGGCCCCGGGCCCTGCATCTGCCCCATCCCCCCAGCCCATCCCCCTCACTCACTTCCCTCCCTCCTTCCTGGACCAGGAGCCCTGGGCCTGCTCCTCCTCAGGGCCTGGCCCTTGCCCTGCCCTCTGGCTGGAGCCTCTTCCCGTGTCTACCCGGCTCCCTCTCCGTCCTCCTTCAGGTCTTTGTCCCAGCGTCACCTGCTCTGACAGGCCTTCCCTGACCCCCCTGTTTACAAATGTGACCTCCAACACCGTCCACCCGCTCCCCGCTGCCTTTTACTCCTGGCTCTTACCGTTGGCTTCCACACTGCCGTTCTCCGTTAACGCTGGGGTGTCTCCTCTTTCTAGAACCTGAGCTTCTCCCTGTTGCCGAGACAGGGCCCCCCAGGTGGCCTCTGGTGGACATTTGCTGAGGAAGTGAGCGCCCTGAGCGCTGGCTCTGCTCCCCGTGGAAGACGCTGTCCTCAATGAGATGTTGTCCCTTATTTGTCACAGCAGCTCTATGGAGTGGCTTCTAGGGACACTCCTATTCTCACAGGAGGTCACAGGCCTGGCTCAGGAACCGCCCGGCGTCACACAGATGCCGAGGGCTGGGGCCGGGGCTCCCAGCTGGCTTGTCAGGATCCAGGGCTGGGCTCTGAGCACTCCCAACATGGCTCTGCTCTTCTGGGACCTTCCAGAAAGAGCATGGACGCTGAGTAGTGTGTGAGGTGACCTCACCACGCCACTGCCAGCACTGAGGGTCTTGCTGAGTCCTGGGGAGAAATGGATCCACAGTGAGATTCCATTTGCATCCCTCCTTCCCATTCTGAGCTCTGAGCTGCTCAGTATTGGGGCTGCACGGACCCCAGAAGACGAGGACACGCCCTGACAGCCCTCCAATCCTTGTCCTCCCCTCCCAGGTCAGCTTATCCACCCGCAATGGCTTCCTCATCACCAGCCACCAGGAACCCCAGACCTCTGTGTCCTTATCCCAGGATGCAGCCGCTACACCCAGGGAAACCCAAAGCATCGTTCCTGCAGGTGCACAGGCAGTTGGAGGGATGGTGCTGGTGTCGGGGGAGCTCAGCCAGGTGAGTCTTCCTGTGAGCTGGGAAGAGGCGCCTCCTGATGGTCCATTTATGAGACCTAGAAGTCCTTTCTCTTGGCTGATGTTGAGTGGGGCACAGGCTGAATTTATAACAATTTTGTCTTTAAGACACACCTCTTGCCCAGCCCCGCAATGGGCCATCCAGCTGCTCCCCTGATACTTCAGGCCCTTCTCCCATTTCAATGCACTCAAACCTGCATGGACCACCTGCCCCCAAAGTGCCCCTTTGCCGGTTTCCCTCTCACCAGAAGCACTACCCTCCACACGGTGGCTCTGACCACCTGGTGGGTGAGTAACCTCCGTGTCTTTCTCGTTTTACCCCCACTCAGTCCAAGCTCCTTTCTTCTTTGCCAGGGTCAGGCCCTGACCAGGCCAGCTCCGCTAAGTTCCATGGCACATTCCTGGCCCTGGCACTCGCACCCCAGCTTATTTCTCTTTGCCTAAACTACACTGAGTACTTTTCTGCTACTTGCAAAGAGCCCTGACTCAGACACCAAGGAATCCTGCTTATTTAAAAATCTGATTTAAGAAACACTCTTTCCAACACTGAATCTCTCTTTCTCTCTCTCTGTCTCAGAGAGGCCTCATCAGACAAGAGGAACAAGGCTCTTCCAAACCTATGTGGAAATTAAACCCACAATCTGGGCACACACTTGTTTGACAAGTGATAATTAACTGCTGACATTATAATTTCGGCTTGGACATAAATATGTTTTTCATTAAGAAATATTCAAAGACATCCTTGTGTTCGGAAGGCTGGTATCATCTGTGGAGCTCAGCCACGCTGAGGATGGTTGCAGAGCTGGTGATGAGGGTCCGCTGCTCCCTGCCAGGGGGGATTTGGACTCCAGAAGTGACGCTACTATTTCATATCCCTGGGATTTCTGGGCTCCACAGGTTCCTGGCAATTCCCAGATGGCAGCCCAGGCAGGCCCCCTCTCTCTAAGGGACAGTCCTCTCCTCTGGGCATCCCCAGCCCCGAAGGTGCCTGGAATCAGAGCAGGGACTGCAGCTTCAGGGAGGGAGGGGGGACTCTCGTCTCTGCTGCCCCTGTTGAGGCCTTGGCTCCTGCAAGGGTCCTAGCCCATCCCCCATTTGACAGAGGCTCAGAAAGTGGGAGTCATTTGCTCAATGCCACACAGCTAGGTGAGGAGCCAGATGGGGATGGGAATCCTGACCTGCCTGACCCCCCAAGTCTGTGCCACCCCCACTCTACACCCAACTTTCTTTCTCTAGTGAACTCAACTGCTCTGTGCTTCAGTTTCCTCATCTGTAAAATGAGGGTAATACTAGTACTCTCCTTAGGAGGGCTTTTGAGGATGAAATAACCTGAAATAACACACACACACACACACACACACACACACACACCACTTGGAATAGTGCCTGGCACAAAGTAAACCCTCAACATGTGTTAGCTATAATGCTTATTAATTATTATCGATATGAATACTTGCTACAGACTGAATGTCGGTATCCCCCCAAAATTCATTTGTTGAAATCCCATCACATCCTCAGTGTGTTGGTATTAGGAGATGGGGCCGTTGGGAGTTGATTAGGTCAGGAGGGTGGAGCCCTCATGAGAGGGTTTTAAAAACCTTTTAAAAGAGACTCCAGAGAGCTCCCTAAGCCCCTCCACCATATGAGGACAGAGAACCAGGATTCGGGTTCTTGTCAGACCCCCAAACTGCCCACACCTTAGTCTTAGACTTCTCAGCCTCCAGAACTGTGAGAAATAAATTTCTGTTGCTTATATAAGCCACCCAGCCTATGGTATTCTGTTATAGCAGCCTCAAAAGACTAAGACAATATTAATAGTAATATCAACAACATGCGGCTATTATTAGGCAAACTTCTTCCCTCCAACCCAGAGACCAGTGGCTCTAACCTTGAGTGGGATATATAAAATTAAGACCACAAGGAGGCAGATTAGTCATACTGTAGTGAAAATGCAGAATACCAAGAAAAGAGAAAATCTTTAAAAAGTAGCAAGAGAGAAGACAGATTACTTACCAGGGGAAGACAAACAGGCAACAGATTTCCCCCTGCAACAGTACAGAGAGCCAGGGAGTAAAATATTTTAGTGCCAAATGAAATAAACAAAGGAAAAATCTAGACCCAGGTAAATTATCATTCAAAATTAAATGAGAAAGAAATACATTTTTAGGCAAGGAGACACTTGCAGGCCTTTTTAAAAGAACTGTTAAAAAAACACTCAGAAGGCCATTGAGCCTGGAAAGAAAGAATCAAGCCAGCAACAGAGAGCAAAAAAAAAAAAAAGGGTAAATTTGGAGCGGACGATAGTAAATAATTGTAACACCACCAGCCATATTAATTACAGCCAATGCAGGGACATAAAGGAGGTGGGACCACGGGTCTGGAATGCACAACACTGAGGTGGGAAGAGCATCAGAGGAAACACACCCTGGGTCCTGTGCTGTTCAGAGGGAGGGGAGGGATATTGATCTACTTTAGGCTGTGTTCAGTCAAGTGTGCTTATTATGATTTTTAAGGCTAAACGATTAAAAAGAGAATAGAATATGGAATTTCCAAACCAGGAGAGTGAAAAGAGGAAATAAACAAAACCTGATCAATATGAATGGGTGGCAGGAAATGAGCCAGAGAGAGAAAGAATAATAAAACAAAAGGAAACAGAAAAATCCTTGCACTGAAAAGCACAGAGTGTAAGGTAGAATCCTGATTCTGCTTTTCACATCTGTGTGTGATTTGGGCAAATGACTTAATGACTCCACTCTGCTGAGTCTTGGTTTCCTCACCTGCAAACGTTTTGTTAAGGGCTATAAGAGCACATCCATGTAAGGGCTGCCAGGAGGATCAGTGCAGTGAGCCCAAGGGCAGGGAGTCGCTGTCACCGTGATCACAGTTGCTCTGGGCCAGGCATGTCCTGTGTGTGTCCCGACCACCATCTCACTTCCCCTCCCAACAGCCCCACAAGGCAGGTACCACCATCATCACCGCTTTGCTGGTGAGGACACAGGTTCGGTGGCGAGAGGCTTGCTGAGGTCACACAGCCGGGGAATGGCCGAGCCTAGACACACACTCGGGTCCTCTGACCCTGAAGCCACTTGTTGACTCTGAGACCATGCACCTGACATCACCTCTCTGGGTCTCAGTTTCCTAATCTGTGCATTGTGGGCGCGCAGGGCAGAGGTCGTGAGGCTGGGCAGAGACGAAGCACGTGAACCCTCAGCGTGTTCCCAGCATGGGTAACAGGTCAGTAAGTGCTGTCATTGCCTGCACCGTATAGAAAAGGGACCTGGGGCTGAGACAGGCCCAGACCTGGCTTGACCTCCTGGTCTGACCTTCCTCGATTTGTAGGATCAAAGCCTCGGCTGGAGTGTGAGCCCTGGGAGGGGACCTGGTGATCCTGGTTCCACGGACTTACACCAGGGCCAGCCTGGGTGATGAGTGAGGGAAGGAAGGAATGAAGGAAGGAAGGAAGGAAGGAAGGAAGGAAGGAAGGGTCCTTGGTCCTACTCCATGCATCCATTATTCCCATAAGAGTGTTCTTTGCACCCAGGAACCTCCCCAGCAGAAAGCAGCTCTGAGACACCTCCAGGCAGCAGGACATGGGCAGGTGTTTCATTAGGACAAATGAGGCCGTGTGACGTCCAGCTTGATTTTTCTCCTTTGAACTGATCGCCACCTGACATGTGTTACATCTTCACCTCTATGATCTATGTCCCTTGGCACAACACCAGCTCCACGGAGAAGGGACTTTGGTCTCTGCTGGGTCTCACCTGGCAGGTGCTTAGGAAGGTGACAACACTTGACCTTAAAGTGACATCACTACTCTGAGCCTCAGTTTCCTCATCTGCACGATGGGAGGATGATGCCGTTTGCAGCTATTGTGGGGACGCAATGAGACCCTGCCCATCCTGTCCTCAGTGCAGGGGACACAGGCAGGGGCGAGGGACTGCCCTTCACCTCTTTCAACCAGTGACCTTGCGTAAGAAATGGATTTGATGGACATCGCAGCGTGAGCATCTTCTTTTTTCTTCTTTCCTTTGATGACAAAGCTTTCTGCAGTTGAGCTTTATTTTATTAGAAGAAAAAGAGATCATCAAACTAGCTGAGCAGCCCATCAAGGAGATTTCCAAAGAGACAAAGAGGCAGGAAGCATCTCTCCCAAGACAACCTCGGCTTTATCTTTACTCTTCATTCAGTCAATAACAACTACTACTACTTTTTGATGCTTGAAATATCCCAGAAACTGCAATTTTTACTCACATTATGCCATTTAAAGCAGTAGTTCTCAACCAGGGTTGATTTCTGCCCCTCGGGGAACATTTGGCAATGTCTGGAGATGATTTTGATTGGGACAACTGGTGGGGGTAGGGTGGGGAGGTATGTTCCTGACATCTAGCAGGAAGAGGCCATGTCTGCTGCTAAAAGCCTACAAGGTACAGGAAAGGCCCCCAGAAAAAGAATTATCTGGCCCAAAATGTCAAAATGCTGAGGTTGAGAAACCCTGATTTAAACCCATCCAGCAATCTTATGAGAGTAGGTCATCTCCCACCTTAGAAATGAGGAGACAGGGGTTTGGAAAGGGAAGTGGAAAGTGAAGTGGAAAGTGAAGTGGAAAGTAAAGCGAAACTCACACAAGAATGTGGCTGAGCTAAGACTCAAATCTGGGTCTGTGTGAAGACTGCAGTTCTTTTGCTCTTTATATGCCAGTGTTATGGAATGAATGTTTGTGTATCTCCAAAATTTATGTGTTGAGGCCCTAACCACCCGTGTGGCTGTATTTAGAGGTGGGGCCTGTAAGGACATAATTAAGGTTAAAGGAAGTTATAGGAATGAATCTCTGACCTGAAGGATTTGTGTCTTTATAAGAAGAGACACCAGAGCTCTCTCCTCTAGAGGCAAGCACAGAGGAAAGGCCATGTGAGGACACAGCGAGAAGGTGGCCGTCTGCAAGCCAGGAAGAGAGCCCTCGCCAGAAACCCACTCTGCTGACACCTTGATCTTTGACTTTCAGCCTCTAGAACTGTGAGAAAATTATTTTTTTTGTGGTTTAAACCACCCAGCCTGTGGTGTTTTGTTATGGCAGCCTGAGCTGATCAAGACAGCCAGAAACCCCCAGTCCTTTCATTATCAAATAATCTTCCCTAACAGTAGTCAGTGCATTGTGTGACAAGGATGTTTTAAATGTCCATGTTCAATTGTGTAGAAGGAAACTTGATCTCATTTCATGGGAGTCACTGTTGCCTATTTTTCCTTTCATTTTTATAACTTCTTCCTCTGTCTCCAAGGGCAATTTGTGACGATCAAGAGCAAACTGAAGAATGTAGCAAATATAAGAGGATTCTCAGCTGCCTGTCTGGCCACCTGTGGTTCCCCACCCAGAGGCGGCCTGGGGGTGTCCTTGGCATCCTGGAAAGGTGAGCAGGGATCCCTTGGTCCAGTTCCCAGGGCACCTGCTAGGGCTGCCCCTGTGAGGCTGGACTTGCTGTGGGAGAGCAGGGGGCGTGGAGGAGTCCGGCCAGAACAGCCCCGCCAGGCAGAGCCCATGGAGGTGACCGGCCGGATGGTCACTTGGTCTCTGTGCCCAACACTATCGGCTGAGCTGGGAGACAGGTAGGTCCTAGAACTCTTGGAGGTTCTACAGGTGACATACCCTGAGGTACCTCAAGGTCACAGACCCCCTGGGCACATCAGGGGTCACCTCCAGGTTCCTGATCCCCCGGACGAAGGTGTCGCTCAGCTCAGCTGCACGGAACTCACTGCTGTGCTCTCCCCACCTGCTCCTCATTCCTGATAGGACGGAGTCCGCACTCCTCCCCACGGAGTTCAGGCCTTTGTGATCAGCTTGGCTTCCCTCTTCGGCTGGTCTTCTCCTCCTGCCCCCGTGGCCAGTTCCATCAGGGCTGATTGGGGGAGGGGTTGGCTGTCACTCAAATGGTCAGGAGGGTCAGACAGAGACAAGGGGATGATGGACTGTCCATCACACCTGCAGATGGAACCTCGTCAGGTGCGGTTTCGAACACCTTAGAGAGAGAGAGTTTGAGTGAGCTGGACTATTTAGGAAAGCAGACGTCTGGAAGCAGGAAGAAATTCCAGAATCCCAGGTGCAAATACACAGCATTCAATCCACGTGACGGACAGCAGGGGCGGCATCCAGGTCACTGTCAGGGACCTGGATTCTCCACCCAGCTCCTCCAGGCACTCACGGAGAACTTTGGTAGGTCTCCCCTCCCTCCATCCCTGTGGGGGGTCAGACCACATGCTGACCTCTCATCAATACTTCAGCCGGTCAGGGTCAGTGCGGGGACCCGGAGACACGTTAACCCTCATGCACTTTGATCAGAGCAGAGTCCCGGCCCCGCGTCAGAGCCCGTTGATACTCTGTGCACAATTACACCAGTTTCCATACTTTCAGGCCCACCAGGTACTAAAGGCAGCGCACAGGGAGTGGGGGAGGGGCCGAGATGGGCAGACGCAGGCGGAGTCCAGGGAAGGAGTGACACCTGGGAGAGCGTCAGTGACGGGGCCACCGTGAGAAGCTCCGTGAGGACGTGGTGAGAGGCCGCCTGCTCATCAAACCTCATGGTTCTGAGAGGGACTGAAGTGGCTTCTCAAACCCACACTGCACAGCAAGATCCATGCGTTCCTCCCCCAGCGTTCGCTGAGCACCTACTGTGTGCAGGCCCTGTGCTGGGAGCTGAGCGCGCGATGAGGACGAAATGGGTCCTGCCCCTGGGGGAGAAGTGGAGACCCTGTTACCCTGTGATGAGGATGTGCCTGAGCTGTGGGGAAACAGTTGAGGGGTGACTAACTCTGACCTTGACCTGGGTCTAGAGTGAGAGCTCCCCAATAACCCAGGGAGTTTGGGCATTTGGAGACCATCTTCACTTCTCAGGGGAGCTGACCGAGGTGACCCAGTTTGGGGAGGGACTCGCCTGACGTCCTGGACCCAGGTTTCTCCATCCCCAGCATCACCTGGCCTCGGGGTCTCAGGGGACGATTACGGTGACGACACCAACGTCCTTCCTTATTCCCAGGCCACTCAGCAAACTTTCCCACACTAACAGTAATTACACCTCCCAGAGGTTAATTTATAAGGAGACAGTAAAAATGTGTTATTTAAATAGCAATTATTAAAATCATGCTGGGGATTTGCTACATAATAGGTAATTATCTGTGACCTAATTGTGAAAACAATGTAGCCAATTGCATTTAGTTCTTCCCTCTGAACCCAGAGTTAATCCCACTGAGCAGCGTGTTCTGCGGGTTCAGCTGACGTTTGCGGAATAATATTCTCATTAAATCTAAAACAAGGGCACCTTAGGAACTTCTGTGGCCGATCTGCCAAGGCTTTGGCCTCATGTCTGGGAGGAAATGCTGCCCTTGGACTTTGGGGTTTGCTGCTCCTGGGGACATAGACATTCAGTACTTCACTTGGGCCTTAGCTGTCCCTCTACTCACTCGTCCACCTCTTCAGTTTTTGTTTATTCATTTCTGATTGCATGCAGGCATCTCTTCACACACATTTAGGTATTCATTTATTCTGCCCTTCACCCCTTGTTTCATTCGTTCCTACTTCCGTGATGCGGCCTTTCATTCATTCCATCATTCTTTCTCTGTCCATTTGTGCACCCAGCTCCTTACACAGTCCTCGGTGATTTCTTCATTCTTTCATCCTTTATTTCGTCAGTTCATTCGTTCACTCACTCCTGACTGTGCTCATCTATTCATCGTCTCATGCATGCATTTGCACATTATTTCCTTATTCATTTGTTTATGAGTTTATGCACTCATTTGTTCATTCATTCATTCCACATGCACGCACCATTTGTTGGTAAACACTATGAACTGGTGAGTTTGGTTCAACGTGATCTCACTCCCGTCCATCCAGCACAGTAAAGTCCCTGGGGCCTCTTAAGTACACTTTGTGTTACAGTGTAACACAGTATATGACAAGAAAAAGCTCGCTAATCACAGCTGCATAGCTGAATTTTTACAAATAATTGTGCTGGCCCCCAGAAGCTCCTCTGTGCCCTCTCCCTGTGTCTACCCCTCTGACTTCTAAGAGTGTATTTACCTGTGCTGTTCTGAACCTCAAGCAAATGGACTCACTATCTGTGCCCCCATGTGTGTGGCTTCCGTTGTGCGCCACTGTGTTGGTGAGACTTATCCACCTGGTTGCGTTAAGTTGTGCACTGTTTGTTCCTTTTGATGGCTAGGGTTCTCCTGTATGAATATGCAACCATTTATGCATCCATCAACTCCAGATGGGATATGGGTATTTTTCCATTTTGAGTTCTTGCTCCTAGGGATATTACTAACGTCTTCTGATGACCATACGCATGCCTCCCTGTGAGGCATGGATCCAGGAGTGAAGCTGCTGGGTAACGGGTTATGCAGAAGTTCAGCTTCATGATACTGAGTTTTCCAAAGTGACCGCTTCAATGTAGGGGGCCCACCTTTGCCCATAGACTTGCCCCTGAGCCACTTGCCCTCCCTGGGACCTTGGTCTGTTCCAGGTACCCCCGCCCCAGCTCACCTGCTCAATTATCCCTCTGAGTCTGGGCTACTTCTGGGAGCTTCAGGGTAGGCCCTCCTCCCTGCAGTCCTACTGTTGGCTTCTTCCAGCCTTTGTCCTGTCTTTCTGTTGTGAAGGCACATCCTCAGGCTACTCTGGGCGATGTCCTCTGGGCCTAGTCTGGCCTGGCCGCATTTCCCACCCTGTGGGTAGATGGGGCTTAATTCTGCTGGGGAAACTCTGGGACCCAGAAGGGACCCCACCTGAAGGCTGAGGGAACTGGGGTTCTTGGTTGAAGGCTGTTGCCAAGGGAGTTGATTCCCTGGCGACTTTGGCCTGCCCCAAGGAGATCAGAGTGGGCTGAGAAGGCTTGAGAGAGTCTTCAGGCAATGGAATACAGGAGCTGGGCCTTAGGATTCAGGCATGCACTGAAGGAGTAGGGCCAGAGGCTGTGGGTGGGGCATTGCTGGCGTCTGCCATAACTATAAGATGAGGGTAAGAAGTCATACCTTAAAGATAGTGACTTGCAAATGGAGTGGAATTTTATAGTGACACCGAGCTTCCAAGCCTGGGTGACTGAGAAGGTTGTAGAATAGGTCTTGTTCATTGGGGATACAGGTGAGGGGTAGCTGGGTGGAAAGACGATGAGCTAGGTTTCAAACATGTGTTTCAGACACGTTGAGCTTGAGATGACAGAACATGCAGGAGGTGTCTCAGAAATACAGAGAACAGACTGAAGGGGCCCTGGGGTTGAGCAGGGAGAACAGGGCGGAGTCCCACCTCCGTGGCTCTCTCTGGGGCCGTAGTCAGCAGAATCCACCTCTCGCTGAATCTCCCCCGGCACGGGGTGTAAGCAAGAAACAGTGAAGTCTGAGTCATCAACTGTCAATGATGTCTCTTGTTTTGAAATTGGTTTGGGGCTCCTAAAATGGCCAAGTTGAACTTCACTGCCTTGCTGAGCTGCTTCGGGTCCCACTGAGCACCTACTGTATGGATGACACTGAATTTGGGATGATGGGATCAGGATGAAATGGGACAATGAGGGTGGAAAGGTCTGGAAGAGACAGACACAGAAATTGACCCTGAGCTGGTGTGTGCCCCTGTTCCTCCTGGCATGTGGGCCAGGGGCCACCGTCTCTAGGCAAGTACAAGTTCCTCTCTCGGGGCCCCTGATCCCAGGGCTGGAGGAATGTGGGCAGCGATTCTCTTGGCAGCTGACTGCTCAGGTGTCACCCTGAAACCCTGCCAAGTGGGGATCCCCTGCGTAGAGCTGGAGGGGAGAGTGAGAAGCTACATGGCACTCTCAGCCGCAGCTTTCTCCGACCAAGTTTCACCAGGTATGAAGACAAGAGGTTGGTCCTATGGGACAATGCCCTTTTCTCATTTGATCCTCTAGGGAAGGGGGTGGGGGCCTCAGTGACTGGCCCCCAGGAGAGAGATGCCAGCTTTCTGCAAACCCACACTGCAGTCACGCTCACCCTCAGCATTTGGGGACCCTCAGAAAGGCACAGATCAACCTCAGGGTCCTCTTCTGTTTCCAGGACTCAGAGGCCAGGCACCTGCAGAACGTGTGATCCAAAGGCAGCACACCTACAACCCAGTTCCGTCTGATGCCTTCACGCATGTCCATTACCTGAGTCTCCGGTTCCACATTTGTGAATTGACGGTGATAATACCCACCTCCTAGGATTATGGGGAGGATTAAATGCGACAATGGGTGAGAAGATGTTTAGCCAACTCTGACCTCTCATTTACAGTTGAGTTAGTCATTGTCATTCTCTCTGCAGGAAAGACAGGAGTGCATTTTTCCTCACTTTTGTTCCTTAAATTAAATAGTCCCAAAGTCATCAGGATTACACTTCCCTCACTGCCCCCAACATTTATTGTCCTTCAGTAATTAAAAATTTTAATTGGGAGGGACCTCACAGAAGGACTGGTCCAATTGGGGAAACTGAGGCACAGCAGGCGACAGTGGGCTCCAGGCGACCCAGTGGTTGTGGCAGAGCCTGGCCCCCACACAGGAGGCCCAGCCAGTGGCCCTGCCTCTCTCACCTCGGCCTCTCAGCTCCCTGGAGTCTCCTACAAGCTTGCCTTGGATTCTTTGCCAGTTTCTCTCACCGAGATCAAAAACTGACAGCCATGAAGCCTAGCTTTCCACAGCTGGAGGCTAATTTGCTTTGGGGCTGCATTTTTGTTTGTTTGTTTTCTTCTTAGAATTACCTCCACTGCTTAAAAGGCACATTTTTAAAAACTGAAAGTGGCTGTCAGTTTCACGCCAAAGGCAAACACGTGTCCTGTCCTCTGTGTGAATGCAACCTCACATCTAGTTAAAAGACCCATCAAATGAATATATTACAGGAAGCAAGGGTTTGAATTGGGAAATTTCAAGCGACCACACACATATTTTTGCCTCGCAACCTTTTAAATATATAATTTTTAACCAAGAGAAAGGAAATTGTTTTCAAAGTTTACCTTCCCCTTATAAATACCTGAATGAGTGTAATTTAAGCTTGTGTTGAACATGTGAAGTGTTAGCGTTTTAACACTTCTATAACCTGCGCTCTTCTCTTGCTCCAGCGCAGGAGACTTTCTCCCTGCACAGCTTCGGGGGCAATTTGTCTTTGTAGCCCAAGGGTCTGTCTTTTCAATCCTCTGGGAGAGACTGAAATCAGGTGAGGGCAGGCAGCTGCGAGATTACATTTCAGATTTCTCAGCACCTTCCATGCACTGATCATCATGGCTTAATCTCCTGAGGGTCTCCTGTGTGCCAGGTGCTGTGTCGGGTGTTTTTTAAATTCAGCATCTCTAACCCTCATGCTCTTATCCCGATTTGATCCACCATCACCCACAGCCTGGATTATTCCGCCCAATCATCTCCCTGATTCCACTCTTGCCTCCTATGGTCTCTTCTCCACTGAGCGGCAGGAGAGCCTTTAACAACGCTGGGCACCCACCTCTCTCCTCTGCTCGTGCCCTCCCTGGCTCCCATCTTTCTAGGGTAAAGCCAGAGCCCTTCCTCGACCCCCACGCCCCCCGGGGCCCCTCCCCTGCTCCGCTCCATCCACATGGGCTCCTTGCTGACCCTCGGGTGTACTGGGCACACTCCCACCTCCCACCTCTGCTTGTGGCTCCCGTGGCCTGGGGCGCTCCCCCCAGGGACCCTCATGGCCCACAGGCTTACGTGCTTCTGGTGTGTGCTCACACGAGTCCTTCCCAGAAAGGCCCTTCCTGACCCCCCGTGTGAAACTGCACCCCAGCCTCCTGGCACTTGTCACCCCTCCTCCTGCCTAGTTTAATCTCCTTATCACTTACCACTGTCTGACCTATTCTCCATATTTTATTTATTTACTTTGTTTATTGAATGCCTTCACAAAAATGTGAGCTCCATATGGGTAGTGATTTTGGTCTTTCTGTTCACTGCTAAATATCAAGCTCCTAGAACACTGATTAAGACATAAATACTTATCGTATGAATGAATAAAAGATGCACATTTGGTGTGCGTGGGATCAAGAGCATCCAGACGAGAATCAAATAAACAGATGAAGAATATAATATGATCTCTAATAGTGATGGCTATGGTGCTATGAAGAAAATAAAGCAGAACTGTGTAACTACCTCAGGTTGAGGTCCGGGAAAGCCTCCTGGAGGAGGTGGCGTTTGAGCTGAGACCTGGATGAGACAGACCAGGCAACAGGCCCTGGGGTGGGGGGATGACGTGTCCAAGGCCTCATAGGTGGTAATCCGTGTGGAGCAGGTTTGGAGGCCACAGAAAAGGTGTGTGCAGGCCCCTGGGGTGCTCTCCTGAACACTCAAAATGGACAGAGTTCCGGGTCCTCCCGTGCCCTGTGCTGACCTGGTCCTGGCCTTTTGCCCACTGAGTTATGTCATTACTCCATCTGGTTCCCTTCCCCAAGGGGCTGAGAGTGTCACTCAGTGGGATCAACAGGGTCTGTATCACCAGGGCCAACCACAGGGCCTGGCACACAATGGGGCCTCTGCAGGTGGGTTTTGAATGACTCTCAGGTGAGGCAGGTGAGGGTGTGTTGCAGAGCGTAAGCTTCACAGGCTATCAAGCTGTGAGAGTCCTGGAGAAAATTGAGTTCATTTTCTCTAAACTGAGGACTTGAGACCCAGGGTAGTGTGTTGTGCCTGAGGTCACTCTGTGATAGAAATGATATAAATAATACAAATGATATAAAAATAAGGCTCTGCATTTGAAGTTACAAATTTTTTCAACCTGAAAAAGCACGTGCATACTCTTAAAATGGAAACGAGTCAGATTAACTTCCAATTCATGACTTTTTTTTTTGGAACCTACCCAAAAGCTGAGGTCAAGGAGCAAACAAGTGGACCCAAATCTGAAAAGACAAATGCTGCAGGAAGAAAGGATATGGAAGCACCCCCTCACCTACAGTGTGCAACCAGACACAGGTAAGAAGAGTTGAGATAGAATAATCAAGAAGTTGGTGAAGGCTGAGTGAGGCTGGCCTGGACAGGGTGAAGCCCCAGAATTTGGGGAGTCTGCATCAACTTGCTAGCTCTCTCTGGAACCCCAGGGGAAGCTCACAGAAAGGGTCAGAAAGAGTCTTAAGCAAATGCCCATTGTGGCTCACACATGGGGGAGTTGCAGAAAATTCTGCCAAATCTTTCTCCCCTGTCTTTCCTATGAAACAAAAACCTTAATCTAAGTGGAAAACAGGACAAGAACAGCTTCCCTTAAGGGGGAAGGGCAGGAATACTCACTGGGTCTAGAACTGCACAGGGGAAGGGGCAGGAGAACTAAGAAGGCCTGGCCCTGAGAAGTAAGGAAACAGGGCCTGAGACTGAGGTTTAATCAGAGCAATAGAAAACACATCCCCAGTGGCCCTGCTGTCAAGATAACAAGCTTTGCGTAACTAGTAAGACCTGAAGGATGCTGGGAGAGACAAGAGAGGAGAAGAGAGTGTAAGGAGACCCTCTCTGAGGCCCAGTGCAAAGGAAAGGCCTAAAGCACAGTGTTAAACAGACTGGAAAACCATTCTCTACCCTAAAAACAAAGCTTCACCACAGGAATTTGAAGCCTGTGGTACACTGAGGGTAACCATAGCAACAACAAATCTCAAACCCAGTCCAACTCCTCACTAGATTAACTCAAATCCCATCACTAAAGGCACTAGCACAAGGAAAAGTGTGCCCATTTCCAGGCATAAAAATAATTTCCTCAGTCTCTTCTGTCTGAGCCAAGAAGTTCAGCTTTCAACCAAAAAATTGTATAACATATACATGTGTAAGATATAAAGTAATCAGAACCAGACTCAGAGGTGACACCAACTGACAGGGAATTTAAAACAGCTATGATTAATAAACATATTAATCATAATAAGGACAACATGCAAGATTAGTTGGGTAATCTCAGTAGAAACTATAAGAAAAAATCAAATGGAAGTGCTTGAAATGAAAAATACGGTAACGGTGACGAAGAATACCTCCCATAGGCTCCTCAGCAGACTTGGAACAGCTAAGGAAAGAATCAGGGAACATTAAGACAGGTCAGTAGAAATTACCTAATTGAAACACAAGGAGGAAAGAGGAAAAAGAGTGGGGAACACAACAGACTAGAACATCTAAGAGCATGGGACAATATCAAACAACCTAATAGATATGTAATTGGAATTGCAGGGGGGAAAGAGAGAGAGAATGAAGCAGAAAAAACATTTGAAGAAATAATTGCCAAGAATTCCCCCAAGCTCATGATAGACAAAAACCCACGTATCCAAGAAACTCAAAGACCCTCAAACAGAATAAATGTCACCCACACACATACACACACACCCCTAGGCACATCTTATTCAAATGACTGGAGAAAAAATGTCAACGAGAATATCTTGAAGGCAGACAGAGAAAATAAAAGACATGCAGAGGGAAACAGAAAAAAGAATTACTGCAGACTTCTAATCAAAACTCATGCAAACCAGAAGATATTGGAGTGACATTTTTGAAGTACTGAAAGGGCAACAAAACAAAACAACAACAACAACAACAAAATCCCCAAAAGCCTGTCAATCCAGAATTCAATACCAGAAGAAATATGTTTCAAAACTGAAGGAGAAATAAAAACTTTCTCAAACAAAAATTGAGGAAATTCATTGTCAGTAGATCTACTCTAAAAGAAATGTTAAAGGATGTTTTTCAAACAGAAAAAATCTGATATTAAACAGATAAAGAGGGCTTGCAATGTAAAAAGTAAATGTAAAATAAAATGTACCTTTTTTCTTATTTTTAATTGCTCTTAAAACTTAAATGACTGTTTAAAGCAAAAAATTATTTAGAGAATATGTAAAAATATGTCTGACAATAATAACACAAAGGACTGGGGGGTAATTGAACAATAATGTTTAAGTTCCTTATACTACACATGAAAAAGTATATTATTATTTGAAAGTAGACTAATTAAGGATGAATATTGAAAATCCTAAGGAAACCACTAAAAATATAATATATAAATATGTAATACTTATAATAAGTTAATAGATGAGATGAAATGGGATAATAAGTCATCAATTAACTCAGGAGAAAGTAGAAAAAGAAGAAAAAAGAAAAAACAGATTGAAAAAATATAACACTCAACTGATGAATGAAAAAAGTGGGATGGAACAACTGTGAAAGCCTTTGCATCTGGAACATTCTCTGAATCTGGGAGCTGCTTTCTTGACTTGGAAGACTTTCCAATGTTTCATGAGGCCTTTGATATAGTAACTCTTTTTTTTTTTAAATTTTTATTTATTTATTTATGGCTGTGTTGGGTCTTAGTTTCTGTGCGAGGGCTTTCTCCAGTTGCGGCAAGCGGGGGCCACTCTTCATCGCGGTGCGCGGGCCTCTCACTGTCGCGGCCTCTCTTGTTGCGGAGCACAGGCTCCAGATGCGCAGGCTCAGTAATTGTGGCTCATGGGCCCAGTTGCTCCGTGGCATGTGGGATCTTCCCAGAGCAGGGCTCGAACCCGTGTCCCCTGCATTGGCAGGCAGATTCTCAACCACTGTGCCACCAGGGAAGCCCGATATAGTAACTCTTAATAAAATCTTTTCAATTAGTTTGGTGTTGATCAACATAGCCATACATGGATTTGTCTTTTATTAAATTGCTGCTACCAGAACAGAAGGGTAAAATGCTGTTAAGGCAATAATATATTAGGAGGTCATCAGACTCATGACCTATTTGGCTGTCCCCGCTATAAGGGTCACATTTTGGGCTGTGGAGCTCATAGATATTGGCACATCTTCCCCCTCAAACCAGGCATCCTAGAATCATAGGATTTAGCGTTGCAGCCCAGAGAAGGGAAGTGATTCAAGGTCATATAGCAGATTCACTTCTAGTCACTTCTCACTTTAACTCTCCTGGGATTTCTTAACCTATAAAGGTGGAGTGGGGCTGATAAACAAGGGGATCTTTGAGGTTTCTCTGCTCTGTATGAGTTTACTAGTCCTTGAGTCATAAAAGCCAAGACACAAACTTGGCTTCAGTATCAGAGCCGGTCTGTGTGTTTATTGTCCAAGGTGCTGAAGACCCAGGGGCAGGCCCTACCCCAGGGTATTTAAGGCCAAGGGCAAGAGGACACAATTGGCTTTGGAAAATCCCTCCCTCCCTGCTAGAATCAATCTTCCTGCCCCCGCTCCAGTGTCTCACACTGTTGTTCCCCCCAAAGTCTTGGAAACCACAGATGGCAGGCCCCTTGGAAGACAGGACAGCAGCACAAAGATCTACAGGACTCTCTAAGTGACAGTTGGTGGTCTGATGAATTTGGTCCTTCCTGCTGAGAGTTGGACGCCATATCCACTCTACGTTAGACGTGGTGCAGAAACAAAGATACCAAAGCTAATTTGCCTCCCTTTAGCTATGACATCTCCATTTGAAGAACGTGGGAATAAATAATCAGCCTGGCTTTCCAGTGTGGCAGAGAGAACTGGCAGAGGTACTCACTTAATAGGTGCTGGATAAATTCGGTAAAAAGGAGCACTCAGGAGCCAGGATCGGGTTATTACACAAGATCCCATATAGGTTGAGTGTCAGGAGCCTGATGTAGCAGATATAGCCAGTAGTATAAACCACCAGGAATGTGAGAACTGAGGCAGGATGGGGGAACTGAGACAGGAAGGCAGGAGAATTCCCGAGTTAAGATCCAGTTTGGAATCAGATAGACTCAGATAACGGGCTAGAATCAATTAGAGAAGATAGATTTGAGGAGGGTAGAAGGTAAAATTCCAGATGTTCCTAGTGATATCACTTCTTCCATCTTTCAGTTCAATTTAATACACTGTTCCTGAGTGCCCTCTGTGCTACCCATTTATATATGTGATGCCATTTAATTATTTTACAAATCCTAAATAAAGCGATGTTGTTGCCATTTACAACTAAGGATATGAAACCTCAGGGGTAAAGAGACTTACCCATTACCTTTCAAGTGGTGTAGTAGGCAGACTTCTCAGATGAACCCCAATGACCCATACTCTTGTATAATTCTTTCTCCTTGTGTGTGGACATGCTGTGTAACTTGCTTTACCTATAGAATATAGTAAAGGCTATTTTGGGATATTAAGGGATTTTGCAGATGTAGTTAAAGTCCCTAATCAGATGACTTTAAGTTCATTGAAGGGGAGGTTTAACTGTGTGGGCCAGACCTAATAAGGTGAGTCCTTTTAAAGAAGGTATATAGGTCAGACACTGATGCCATAGAAGTCCTCTCTATTCATTGCTGGTTTTAAAGAAGCAAGCTGCCAGGCATTTTACAGCCACAAGGAAATTAATTCTGCCAATAACCTGAAGGAACTTGGGAGAAGCTGCTTCTCTAGTTGAGTCTAGAAATGAGAACAAGGCCTGGAGGACACCTTGATTTCAGCCTTGTGAGACCCTGAGCAGAAAACCTGTCTAAGCTGTGCCCAGACTTTTGACCCAAGAAACTGAGAGATAATAAATAGCTATTGTTTTAAGCTCCTAAGTTTGTGGTAATTTGTTATGCAGCAACAGAAAACTAATGCAGTTGGAAAGTGGTAGAATGAGATGTGAAATCTGCCCTGTCTTCCTGTAAAGCCTACACTCCATTGCAGACACCCCCGCCATCAACTCCACAGATATGCCATTGTTTCCATTCAGGGTTGAACTTGCCCTCAGAGGGAATTCTGATTATGAGCAGGCAGAATAGGAGTGAAAAGAGTGACAAGTTCCTCTATTTTCTCTGACTTTCAGGCAGAGGTAGGCACTGAATTGGCATGGTCTGGCAGCTCATTCCAAGGAAAAAAGTGCATGCTGGCTGGCATCTCTAACAGCTGGTGGTGGTTTGAAGTGCCCATGGAGAGAGTGATGTGGGAGTGGCTACTGGTTAAATCATCAAAGAAAATTGGCCCTTTGGTCATCTTTGGCTCTAGGGCCAGGGGTCATGGACACTGGCTCACTGGCTAGATACGTTTGGGATATCTGGCATCTTTCCCTTTTGAGATCATGTGATTCTGTGAATAACAATAAGAGCCACCATCTGTGGAGCAACTCCTTCACTCATTCAACAAATATCCATGAGTGCCCACCAGGTGTAGGATGCTGGTGCTGTAACAGTAGACCCCAGAAAACTGTTAAATGACAGAGGCAGGCCAGCTTGACTCCCAGCTACGTGAACACATCTTTGTGGCCTCTGCCAATACATGAGAGCTTCTCTGTCTGTTCTGGGTACTCAAGCTGCTCAATTGCAACCCCTCATCACACACTTGTCCTTGGCCTCTTCATATCCTTGGATCTTGGAGTGTTGGGGGGTCAGAGGGGAGGGAAACAAACAAGCAAATGGAGGACAAATCACAAAGCCAAGTGAGGATTCTCTTCCTGTTTCTTCCCCTAAGAAATGGGCAACTTAACATGACTTAATTTAAGTGCAGCCTATATCTGATGAAGAAGAAGTTGGTTAGATTCATTTTCTTAATCAACTATTTCAAGGCCAGCATTAATTTTTTTATGAGCTGAACTCATCAGGAGAAAACATGCTTCTTCAGGACTTTTCCAACTGAAAATAAATGCCTCATTAAATTAAACATATTAACCTGAGAACAGTATTGATGTCAGCCAGACTAATGAATGTCATTGTAGGGAATACACAATAGTCCTCAGAGGGACCCCACCAGCCATTAGGCACTCTCCGCAAATGTGCTCAATTATTGTAAGATGTGTAATCATCAAGAGAGAACGTGGGAGAGGAGAATAAAAAAACAGAGGGAAAGGGGCTGATCCTGACACCATGGCTGTCTGTGTGACTATTGCCCTGATTAATTCTGGTATATTTGACGCTTGAGAAGTGGCATGTGGGCATCTTCATATGATGTGATTCATTGTTTATTCCAAGAGGAGAGAAGCTTGTTTTTGCCTCTAAAATGTGAGGAGAGGTCAGGCATAAGTATCAGAAAAGCTGGATTCTAGTTCCTGCTCTGCCTCAGTAGGACTGGGGATAATTCTCAGGTTTTCTCCGTATATCAGTGGACTAGTTTCTTCAAATCTTTATTGAGTCAAACACTGTGCTAGGCACTTTCTTATATGTTATTTTGTGGAATCCCCACAGAAACCCAATTAGCAATTGGGTTTATTAGACATATTTTTTTGTCCCAGAATTATAGAAGAGGAAAACCAAAGCTCATAGAAATGATCTGACTTGCGTTGCTAGATCTTTGGGACAGGCAGAGGCAGGCAATGGGGCCCTGCTCTGGGAGACCATCTCTGGGGAACTGCATCCGCCTTTGCATGACAATATAGAAGTGAGAGTGAATACCTGAGCCTGGTCAGAGCAGCATGAAGCAGAATGCTGAAGGAAGCAGGGCTGTTGAACCTGGGGAGGGAAAAATCATATACAGACAAAAGAAATATCTCCAAATATAAAAAAGGCTGCCACGTGGAAGAGGGACTACATGCCCTCAATGTGGGCTAAAGGAAAAGATTTTCAACAGTCAGAAATGTCCAGAGACGGTTGGGCTACCTCAAGAGGTGATACGCTCTCCGTCTTTACAGGTGTGCAAGTAGTAATTAGATACTGCTTGTCATATTTTCAGGATGACCTGAATTTGAATGACAGTAGTTGTGTTTTTGCAGGACAAACTATTTTACCTCTCTCACCCACAGTTTCCTCATTCGCAAAATGGAAAAAATAATGCAGATTATTGTGAGGATTCAAATGGTGTATGTAATACATTACACACAATGCCTGCCTGGGAGCTGATTTTTTTACTATCAACATTTTATTTTTATTGAGTGGATTCTGGCATCAGATGAGGCCTTGGAACTGTGCCCCCTTCCAGAACTCAACATCTTTAGGAGAAATGCTCTGTTAAAGATGCTCTATTAATGCTCTAAAAATTAGGGGACTGTGTCCATTGTCATTTTATTGCCTCTTAGCTCAAATTTCACTCTTTTTTTTGCCCTGCATTGTGATACTGAAGCTGGACCCTTTTAAACATTTCTCCTTTGCCAGATGATGCAATGTTAGACCTTGTCAATAGGGGGTGCTGGGGAGACACTGCGGGCTATGAAAGAGGATGGATTGAGAGAGGCTGGAAAAAGATATTCCATGCAAATAGCAATCAAAAGAGAGTAAAACTGGCTATCCTTATATCAGACAAAATGAACTTTAAATCAAAAATGGTTATGAGACAAAGAAAGACATCATATATTAATAAAAGTTTCATATAGCCAGAATGTATAACAGTTATAAACATTTATGCATCTAATGACAGATTACCAAAATATATGAAACAAAAACTGACAGAATTAAGGAGAGCAATAGTTCTACAATAATAGTTGGAGACTTTAATACCCCACTCTCAATAGTGGGTAAAGAAATAGAGGACTTAAACAACACAATAAACCAACTAGATCTAGCAAACATACGCAGGGCACCCTACCCAACAACAGCACACACATTCTTCTCAAGTACACATGGACATTTTCTAGGATAGACCATACGTTAGACCAAAATCTCAATAGATTTAAAAAGACAGATATCATAGAAAGTATCTTCACTGACCATAACTGGATGAATTTAGAAAACAATAATAAAAGTAAAACTGGAACACTCACAAAGTTGTGGAAATTAAACACTACACTCTTAAACAGCCAATGGATCAAAGACGAAATGACATGGGGAATTAGAAAATACTTCAAGATGAAAGAAAACAAAAATACAAGGTACCAAAACTTATGAGATGCAGTGAAAGTATTGCTAAGGAGGAAATTTATAACTATAAACACTTGAATTAAAAAATAAGAAAGATCTCAGATCAAAAAACCTAACTTTACAACTTGAGAAACTAGAAAAAGAAGAACAAACTAAACCCAAGCTAGCAGAATGAAGAAGACAATAAAGATTAGAGCAGAGATCAATGAAATAGAGAATAGAAAAACAATAGAGAACATCAACAAGAACAAAAGTTTGTTCTTTGAAAAGATCAACTGACAAACTTTTAGCTAGATAGACTATGAAAAGAAGAGAGAGGGCTCCCCTGGTGGCGCAGTGGTTGGCAGTCTGCCTGCCAATGCAGGGGACACGGGTTCGAGCCCTGGTCTGGGAGGATCCCACATGCCGCGGAGCAACTAAGCCCGTGAGCCACAACTGCTGAGCCTGCGCGTCTGGAGCCTGTGCTCCGCAGCAAGAGAGGCCGCGACAGTGAGAGGCCCGCGGACCGCGATGAAGAGTGGCCCCTGCTCGCCGCAACTGGAGAAAGGCCTCACACAGAAACGAAGACCCAACACAGCCAAAAATAAATAAATAAATAAATAAATTTAAAAAAAAAAAGAAGAGAGAGTACTCAAATTACTAAAATCAAAAAATGAAAATGGTGACATTACTACTGATTCTTCAGAAATAAAAAGGATTGTAAGAGAGTATTATGAACCATGGTATGCCAACCAATTGGATAATCTATATGAAATGAACAGATATCTAGAAGCACAAAACCTACAAAGACTAAATCATGAAGAAATAGAAAATGTGAAGAGACCTATAACTAGTAAACTATTTAATATTTTACTATTAAAACAGTAATAAAAAAATCTCCTGTAAAAAAAGTGGCCTGGACCTTATGGCTTCACTGATTTCTACCAAACACTGAAAGAAAAACTAATACCAATCTATTTAAACTTTTCAAAAAAATTGAAGAGGATGGAGCACTTCCTAAGTCATTCTGTGAGGCCAGCATCACTTTAATACCAAAACAAGACAGACACTGCAAGAAAAGAAAACTACAGACCAACATCCCTAATGAACATTGATGCAGAAGTCCTCAACAAAGTACTAGCAAACCAAATTCAGGAGCATACTAAAAGGATTATACACCATGACCAAGTGGGATTTATTCCTGGAATGCAAGAATAGTTCAGTATATGAAAACTGATCAATGTAACACACCACATTAAAAGAATGAAGGAAAAATTATTATCTAAATTGACGTAGAAAAAGTATTTGACAACATTTAACACCCTTTCATGATAAAAAAAATCCAATAAACTGGGAACCCAAGGAAATTACCTCAGCATAATAAAAGCTACTTATGAAAACTTCACAGCAAACAACACTCAGTAGTGAAAGACTGAAAGCTTTTACTCTAAGATCAGGAAGAAGACAAGCATGCCCACTTCTGCCACTTCTATTAAACATGGTACTGGAAGTTCTAGCCAGAGCAATTAGTCAAGAAAAAGAAATAAAAAGTGCCCAAATTGGAAAGGAAGAAGTAAAATAATCTCTGTAGATGACATGATCTTATATGTAGAAAACCCTAAAGATTCCACACACAAAAAATGTTAGAGCTAATAGATATAGCAAAGTAGCAGGATACAAAGTAAACACATAAAAATCAGTTGCATTTCTTTACATAACAATGAACAATCTGAAAAGGAAATTACAAAAACAATTCCATTTACAGAAGCATCAAAAAGAATAAGATACTTAGGATAAATTAACCAGGGAGGTTAAAATCTTGTATAATGAAAACCATAAAACATTATTGCTGATAGAGATTAAAGAAAACAAAAGTGGAACCACATCCCTTTTCCACGGATTGGAAGACTTTAATGTTGTTAAGATGTCAGTACTACCCAAAGTGATCCACAGATTCAATGCAATCCCCATCAAAATCCCAATGACTTTTTTTTGCAGAAATAGAAAAACCCATTCTAAAATTCATATGGAATTTCAAGGAACCCCAAATAGGCAAAACAATCTTGAAAAGGAAGAACAAAACTGGAGGAATCACACTTCTTGATTTCAAAACTTACTACAACCTTACAGTAATTAAAAATAGTTTGGTACTGGAAAAAAGACAAATATAGATCAAAAGAATAGAACAGACAGCCCAGAAATAATCCCTTGCATATGTAGTCAAATGATTTTTGACAAGGGTACCAAGACCATTCAATGGGAAAAGAGAGTTTTTTTCAACAGATATTGCAGGGAAAACTAGATATCTATCAATGCATGCTCAAGAATGAAGCTGGACCCTTACCTCACAGCATATACAGAAATTAACTCAAAATGGATCAAAGACCAAAGTGTAAGACCTAAAACTATAAGAATCTTAGAAGAACACACAGGGCAAAAGCTTCATGAAACTGGATTTGGCAATAATTTATTGGATATGACACCAAAGGTACAGGCAACGAAAGGAAAGGTAGACAAATTGGACTTCATAAAAATTAAAAGAATGTGTTTATCAAATGATAATATCAACAGACTAAAAAGACAACCTACAAAATGGGACAATATTTGCAAATTATATATCTGATAAGGAATTAATATCCAGAATATATAGAGAACTCCTAAAACTCATAAACAACAACAAAAAAGAAACAACTCAATTCAAAAATGAGCAAAGGGCTTGAATAGATATTTCTCCTAGGTATATATACAAATGGCTAATAAACACATGAAAAGAGGCTCAAAATCACTGATCAATAGGAAAATGCAAATCAAAACTACAATGAGATACCACCTCACCACCTCACACCCATTTGGATGGCTATTATTTTTTTAAAGAAGAGAAAATAACAAGTGTTGGTGAGGATGTGGAAAAATTGGAATCCTTGTGCACGTCTTATGAGGATGTAAAATGGTGCAGCTGCTACAGCAAACAATGTGATGATTCTTCAGAAAATCAAAAATAGAATTACCATATGATCCAGCAATTGCAGGATCAATTGGTATCTACTTCTATGGGTATATACTTCTATGTATATACCCAGCAGAATTTGAAAGCAGGGCCTCAAAGAGATATTTATGCACTCATGTTCAGAGCAGCATTATTCACAATAGCCAAAAGGTGGAAGCAACCCAAGTGTCCAACTGATGAAAAGATAAGCAAAATGTGGTGTATACATACAACGGAATATACTTTAAAGAGGAAGCAAATTATGACATATGCTACAACAGGGCTGAACCTTAAGGACATTATGCTAAGTGCAGTAAATCAGCCATGAAAATACAAACATGATTATACTTATATGAGACACTTATATTAGTCAAAATCATAGAGCCAGAAAGTAGAATGGTGGTTGCCAGGGTTGGGAAGAGGTGGGTAAAGGGGAGTTAATGTTTAATGGGTATCAGTTTTACAAAATGAAAAGAGTTATGGAGATGGATGGTGGTAATGGTTGCACAACATTATGAATGTATTTAATGCCACTGAAGTGTACACTTAAAATGGTTAAGATGTTAAATTTTATGTGTATTTTAGTACAATACAAAAAAAGGATGGGGGAAAAAAAGGATGAGATTTCTCCTGCAATTTCTGGTTTTCTTTTATCCTTGCTCCTGTGGCGTGACTGCCAGCGATGTGAGAATGACCTCAGACTCTTACCTTCTTGGGGGTAGCTTTCTATTTAGTAGTTTTGGCTCACTGGCTGTGGGCCATTTCTGGCCCATGGTACCCCAGTGAACTTCTCCTTCACCAGCTGGGCCACAGTTAGACCATTTCCCACAATGTCTGAATCTTGGCCTTGTACAATGTGACCCTTTGCCAAGATTGTTCCTTCTTTAAGCCCTCTTCCTCGGCCCTAAAGGTAGTAGTAGCTACTCTCTACATTTTATATTTCTGTATTCTTTAAGATTCTATTTTACTCCTTTTAGTATTCAATGATCTTTTACTAGTTAATAATTCTTTATATTAATTTTTCCCTGTTCAAACTACTTTTGTGATTTTGGTCTTCTGAACTGACCCCAATTTGTAATATTTGCCAGTCTCTGTGGTGTAAATACTCCCACCATAGTCAATTTCAAACTACCGATACCATGTCCTTAAACGCAAAATTGGGAAGAGACTCAAAGTAATACACAGTTATATAGTATTTCCACCATTCAGATACAAATGAGCAAATAATCTCAAAAGCATACACAATAGTAAAATATTATAAAGTTATTAGGATCTGATAAATTTTGAATGTTTACTGCCTTTGTTTGGAATTGCAAGCTGCTTAATTTTAACATTATATAATTTAATTGTTAATTGTGGCTGTGTTTAATAACTGGATGACAAAATTCCTGAAGATCTAACCATCAGCTCTATGAGCTGGTTTGAGCCGGCTCTGGCACACCACTGCCCCTACTCCTCTCGCCCCATCATCCCTGGTTCTTGATCCTGCAATTGTGGAAATAGAAACTCACCTAGTTTCTCAGACTTGTACAATCACTCACTGGGAGGTCAGGCATTCAGCCCCCTGCCTCACTTGATCACCCCTCCTAATGCAGTACTTGACACTTTCAATTTATTTTTCAATTCCATTATCATCAGAAATGATGATTAAATTTCCAGAGTAAATACTGCTTTACCAAACGGAATTAATGACAGTGTGGGCAGGCGGGGAGCATCCCCAGGCCCTTTATCTGAGCATCAACGTTGACTCTTCTCAACAGTTAACACTTCAGTCCTCACTGACCCCTGTGCCTTCTTGTAGCCTCTGGTGGGGGGAACACCGAGCTCACACTCTCCTCCCCTTCCTGTCCTCCCTCCCAGCGCCCCGGCCTCCAGAAAGGCCTCTGATGGATCAGAATCTCCTGCCCTGCCTCCTGGTCCACGGTCGAATAGAGTGCCGAGATGGCGCTCTGGTTTCTTCCCAACCTACTGTGCGTGGGGAACGACTGATGTGCACTTTGAGGGGGGCCGTGGAACAAGCAGGTTGTTCACATAGTCATGGCCTTTGGGGAATAGATACACCTTCCAGGTTGAGACTTCAGAGTCTCCTCTGTCTGCTGCATGGGGCTGACTTGCTGGAAGAAGAGCTCTCAATCTCATCTTTGGACTCCACAATGAACTTGAACTTCATTATTGAAGACTCCCAAACCTGGGTGTGAATTCTGAGCCAATGCTCCTTGCAGAGCAGCCCGGCCAGAGTTCTCATTTTCTGCTGGTCTTAGTCTAAAGCTTCCTGCTCTAACGACTGGCTGCTTAGCACTTGTGTAATGGATCTGATTTCTTGGTTGATCTTCTTATATAGAATATACTTAGGAGAAATAAAATAACGTTCAAAGAAACTTAAATGAATTACACCCTTACCAAGAGAAGAATGACAATTCACTTGAAACATGAACCGCAAGGGGAATAAAGATCTGTTGTGCACTGAGACCGGGAAGCTGAGGAGAGGGACCCCGGGTCCCTGAACTCATCGCATCTTGGGTCACTTTCTCCGCTGTGTGGGGCAGCATGTCCCGTCTCCATCCCTTGCCCCAGCCCTCCCCCACAGGGAGAGGGGATGTCACTCTCCTACCCTCTCTGAGGGGTGATGGCTTTGCCTTAGAGAGGAGGAGGGGTCCCATCTTTCCTCAACCTTACCCCCTGCCAACCTATCCTCTGCCTCCTTTCTCACAGGGCCCATCAGCTGAGGAATGAGCCCCGCAAGCACTGAGCAAAACAGGAGGGGGGATTCTCCCACAGGGAAGGGGGTGGCCAGGGGGAGGCAGCCGGGCTCTGGGGTCGCAGGCCGGGCTTCTGAAAGGGCTGTGGTGCTGGAATGAGCAGCCAGGTTGTATAGCGGCGAGGAGTGGATCCAGACGGCTGCAGCGGGCAACCAGGGGCCAGGGTTCCCTGCTGACAGTGGGCTACACAGTGAATTCTAGAGTTTGCCAGTGGGTGGAGCTGACACACATCTGAGCCTGGACCAGAGGGAGAAGACAGAACCCTATTTATGGACCTTCCCCCAGGAGTTGGTTCTTTAGACTCACAATCCCACCTAAACTTAATCTCACTTCAGGGAAAACAGGTGCAATGGTGCCAGTTTTAAGAGGAGAAGGTGGGAGATGGGGGGTGACCTCTGGAAAGAATGTGGATGGGGAGAAGGGCCGGGGAGAGGAGGCTGAGACTCCAGGGTTTCTGGGACTTGGACTCTCCTGCTCTGGGGTGAAGGTGTGCTTTGGATCCAGGAGGGCTGGGCTGGCAGAGGCTGACAGAGAACTCTTGTCCACACACTTATTTAATAAACATGTATTGAGGTCCTACCAAGAGCAGAGAGCTAGGAAAACATGGTCCCTGATCTTGCTGAGCTCAGAAGTAAATGGGCATGTAAATAGATTTTCTAGTTTATAGAGGGGAAAACTGAGTTCCAAAGAAGGTAAACATTATTCATTATTTACAGGTGAGGAAACTGGGATTCAGAGAGGTCGGGTAAGTCGATTTAATCCTCCTGCCTAGTAAGTGGCAAAGCGAGATGCAAAGTGAAATGGTCTGTCTTGGGCCACTTTTATTTTTAGTGATGATTTCATCCAAATGAGATCATGAACTGCTTTGCTAACATGATGTACTCTGTCACCTGGGCAGCTGGGCACCCCACTGCCCACCCATGGGCTGCTCTAGGAGGAGAGTGCAGGTGAAATGAGGTTCTCCCTGTCCTTGTTCCCTGGCCTCTTCCCTGGGGTAGACTGGGACAACCCAGGCTGGGCTCAGTTCTGGGGCTGGCCTTAGGGGCCCCAGGGGACCATTCTATCCAGAGATCCAGAGCAGGGCATGGTGCTTGGCCTGGAGGACTCTTCCCCGGTACAGTCTAGGAGAAACTTGAGCACTGGGGAGACCAAATCCCTGATCAAGGCAGAGGGGTTGGAGATGGACCATCCGAGGGAAACAGGACCCAGGTTGGGTCTGACAACTCCAGGCAACATCTTGGAAGGGCCTCCCAAGAGATGCCCCAAAGCCTGGCAATGTCCCCTGATGCTCACCTTTGTGGGCCTAGTGGTGCCCAGACTGTGCTGGAGCTGGCCACGCTGCAAGGGCTACCTTGCTTGAAGGTCACCATTCCCCTGTCTCTCCATGTCCTAGGGCTGTTGTTGCCATCCTATAACCTCAGCGGCACCAGCCTCAAGACCGTCTCCTGGTGACCAAGATTTCAGGCAAAGTGTTTTACCTGAAATCTTACTATAATGAAAGAGTGAAGTCCTCTCATACATATTGGCCAGAAGTTTCTGGGAAGGTTTCAGGGAGGAGGTGAGCCTTGAGTCCACCCTTGACTTCAGGCTTGGGGGAGAGAAAATGGTGTGGGAAAGGTGTCTCAGATAAGGGTGTGTTATGTGCAAGGTTTGTGCAAAAGGCAGGGAGGAGACTGATTTCAAAAGGCTAAGCTGTGGGATGGTCTGGGGGAGGAAATGAGAGCCCAGCCTAAATGAACTGTTTAAAAAAGCTACCAACTTAGGGGCAAGGAGGAGGAAAAACCAACTTTTATTGAGTGCCTTCTTTGTCGCGTGTGTATGTCCTCAATTAGACATTTCACCCTCCAAATTCTCCTGAAGGGCGTCAGCGTTGGCTGGTTGCATTTCTCCTCCCTTCTGCAATAGGGCTAACTTTGGTTCTGGGGGCACCCCCTTCCTCACTCTCAATCCATGTGTGAGGCTGCACCCACAGCTCAGGGGTGGGCCCTGGGACCTAGGCTTAAAGCAATCCATGTGGCACATTCCTCTGGCCCCAGTAAGTGGCACAGGGATGTGACCCAATCAAAGCCAATGAGAACTCCGCTGAGGCTCCTGAGAAGGAACTCTCGCAGTTCTTTTCCACTGAACTTGAACTTGGACATTTGTAGTCTCGAGTTGTTGCCAATATGTCATGTGTAGACTGAGAATGAAGACAATGTGAGGAAGAGAGACAGAGATAAACCAGGTCCTGGTGACATCACTGGGGACCCCATTAAGCCATGACTGAAACCAGACTTAACCCTGAAAATTTTCTTATGAGCATCAAATTCCTTTCTTCCTTAATGCAGTTCGGATTGAGTTTTCTGACATGTGCAATAGAAAAGAATCACAACTCTTTTACAAATCCATACAAGAAACACAAGTAGAACAAAGAGTTACGATAAGGATACCCAGTATTCCTTTGCCCATCTTCTTCCTTCTCTCTGCAAACTGGCTTCTCTTGTGACCCACCCCAGCCATACCAAAATGGTAGCCTCTACTTCCGAGCTGCAAGATCCTCCATGATGATTTTCAGCTAACTGATTTTGTCTCATCCTAAACTGAAGATTCTCAAGGAAGAGAATCAGATTTGCCCAGCCTGGGTGAGATGTCCATTCCTGTCCAGTTAGTAAGTTGTGGGAGGCTGCAGGGGCGGGGCTTAACAGGCTTCTGGGCTGAGCAAGATGAGAGGTACAGGAAGAAATAATTAGCATTTCTAAGCGGAAGTGAATCACAGTTCCTGTTTTCCAAACGAGGGAACCAATGCCAAAGTAACGTGACTTGTCCAAGATCACATAGCCGGTGAATTACAAAATCCAGATGCGTATCTTGTTGTGCCGGACTCCAAACTCCATGATCTTTCCACACCCCCAGCCCCACAAGTTTTTCTTTGGGTTCCTTCCATTTCCTCCCCCCACGAGCTCACTTCTTGCTGGATGACCAGGGCAGGAAGTAGGAAAGCAGACTTCCCTGAGAAGAGAGGTAACACACCCAGGGCTACGAGGAGGAATGAAGGCCACCTTGATCCCCTTGGCACTGAGGGCATCTGTAGTTTCCCACGAGAAGTAGGCACGGCTTTCCTTCCAGTGACAGGCCTGGCAGTCCACAGGCTCTGATCCCACACTCAATTATTCAACACAAACAAGAGCTGAATTAACATTTCATGACCACTTTGCTTTTCACCCAAATAGCTATCTGATTGTGAACATATTTGCCTGAGTCCAGTAGTCCCACCGCTGAGATCTTCATCAGAAGCCTTTCAACCTCCATAAATCAGTTTTGATAACAAGCCCTCTTGTGATTGTTGCAAAGTCCAAAGTGGAGCAGGCCTCCTGCAGATGCAGTGCCCCAGTGACTGTGGTTAAACAAGGCCCTCTAGGGAGCGTGGCTGGGCGTCTGCTGGCCACATGGTCCTGGCCTCTGGTTCCAGGAGACAATCTCTGATCTCTGACATTTACTCAGCAGGATCCATGGGATGATTCTTGGCAAACAACGGCCAAAAAGGATTTAGGAAAGGGGAACTGCAGTGTGAGTTGTACCTGGAAGTAACTGAAAACCACATCTCTGCAGACAGGGAGGGAAGGGATGTATGTGTAGCCCCTTCAGGGTGTCTTGAGAGCAGGCAGGTGCCTAGATGACTTATTGAGTCCGATGGGGGTGGTGATGGGGAGCCCTGGCTTCCAGCCCTCACCTGTCCCATCACTGATTGTCTGAGGAGGCTCTGGGCACCCCTGGGCAGCAGGAGGGGGTGTCCAAATAGAGGTGGGCTGTACATGGGGCAGTGAGGATCTGAACAAGATTCTCCCACCAAGGCCGACAGGAAGGTCCAGCCAGAGGGGATGGTGGGAAACAAGACTCAGAATTTAGAGACTAGGGGCAGGTGAGAGATGGCCAGAAAGGTCAGTCCAGGCATTTCAGCAACAAAACAGACATACAGAGCTCCACCCACCATGGGGGCCGGGACCCGGTGGTGAGGGGAGATCCTGACTCAGGGTGAAGAAGGCATCTATAAGATCTGAGAAAAGGGGCAATGCCTGAGCTCAGAGTTCAGCTCAGAAGAGACCCCAGACCCTGGGCTGTTCTCAGTGCCCTATCAGACCCCCGGAGCATTCACTGTTGCAGGAGCCACTGTAAAGAGGGGTGGGATAGGGAGGGTGGGAGGGAGGGAGATGCAAGAGGGAAGAGATATGGGAACGTATGTATATGTATAACTGATTCACTTTGTTATAAAGCAGAAACTAACACACCATTGTAAAGCAATTATGCTCCAATAAAGATGTTAAAAGAAAAAAAAAAAAAAAGAAAGAGTGGAGAGGGCTCGGGAGTAACTGGAAGTGCTCAGTGAGGTCACGTCTCAGAGACAGTTCAAGAGGTGCTGTGAGGGCGCTGCCTAGGACTGACTCTACAGGGAATCACAGGGGAGAGAAAGAGAAAGGGATGGTGGGGTCTGGGCAGGACAGAGCTGACCTTTGGGGAGCATCATGGTAGAGGTGAAGTCAGGATATTGTATTCTGGGCCTGACTCTACTCTGAATCACTGTGTGAGCCAGGACAAGTCACTTGCCTTCTCTGGGCTTGTGTATGCAAATCTGTAGGATGAGAGGCATTAGCTGGGGGATTTCTAAGACTTCGCTCAGCTCAGAGGGTCAAACCTTGACTATTTTTCATTCTGTGTGATACCCTCATCCTACCCTCACATCCCAATCCTCTGCCTCAAGTCTGACCAGTGGCTCCCCAGATCAATTCTGCCTTCTGCCAGAGGAAGGCAAGTCAGCACCATCAAAGAACCTTAAATGAATTACACTGAGTCAGCAGCCCTCACAGTCATTGCGTGAAGTGGGTCTGGCAGTGACGGGGCTGCTAGGTTCATTAGAGTCTGAGGATAATGTGCCCTCGCCCTTGGAGATGCCATTACGGGGTGGTTTCTGAAGCTTCCTCCTTGGGAGGGAAGAAACCGGGGAGAAGGGGCAGCGGGAGATGAACCTGACTCACACCCCTGGGGGAGAGGCTGACACGGCAAAGTTTTGTGCTGGTCTCAGCTTGGAGACTTAGATGCTGGAGGGGAGGCAGCCATTAGGCTCTTTCATTTCCTGTGACAGGAACCTCAGTGCTTAAACCTGGCTTGAGCTCAGCAGGGTTTTATCAGGTTATACAAACACAGAAGCTCAGAGACAGAGTAACCTTCAGGAGCACCTTGACTCAGGGGCTCAAATGATACCACCAGGACCTGTTTCTTCTTTCTTCATCTTTTAGAGTCTCTCTCCCATGCAAGACAATTGTCAGGCTCCTCTTCGTGGTAGCAGGATGTTTTCCATCCTGACTGAAGTCCAGTAGAGAGAAATTGTCTTCCTCACAGCTGATCAAAAGTCTTGGATCATTGGCTCTAAGAGACACAGCTCAACCTCTGTACCATCAGAAAGCACAGAAGGTTAGAATGTGCTGACTGGCTTAGGGCAATCAGGGTCGTCCACCCCACGAGTGAGGTTAACCCCACCCAAGCCACAGGGGCTGAAAGCAAGGAAGGATACAGCTTTGTCATTAAAAGAGCTAGGTCATAAAACCCCACAGATTTCCTCTAATGAGTTTGGGGTGGAGGGAAATAAAAGAAAACATTAACAGAAAAAAAATAAAGAGGGAAAAAACCAAATAGTTATGCATTATGGCTGATCTTATCTCATTTTCCCAGTGGCCCAATGATACTGGAGCTACTATCATCCAAGGTATAGAATCCTAGGCTTTTAGAGTTGGAAGAATCTTTGAAATCCTTGGTCCAACCCCCTTACTTTCACAGGCAATGCAACAGAGATCCAGAGGGCTTAAGTGACTGTCTCAAGGTCACACAACTCAGGGGAAGATGTCAGAGTAGGAAGAAGCAGGGACCCATATCCCCACCTGGACAAAAATTGTACTGGAAGAATCTGCCTAATCTAACCATTTTGGAAGTCTGGAGACTTTTAGAAGGCTTGCAAATTCTCCCAGGAGAAGTTTTGGCAGGTAAGATGTTGTTAATTATGGTTAATTTTAGCTCTTAGCTTGGTAGCATCTACCCTTCCCCCACTCCCTGGCTCAACATCAGGCAGCAGTGCAAGTGTTCTTGAAGTAGCTTGGACACAGATTTAGGGAGCCAGTATGGGCAACAAGACCCTGTCCTCCAAATATCGGGATCTGTGCCCTGAGCACTAATTGCTGCTTCTGACTGTGGAGGTGCAGACATGGAGGGGAGCAGCCATTGTTGCAAGCCCTTCCTCTTCAGCTAAAGTGACTTCCAGGGGACTTAAAGGGCTGGTGCATTTTCCTCCTTAATTTTTCTCTTTTCCCCTTTAAAGAGCCAGACATTTAAGGATGAGGACACTCAAAAACAGTGCATAAACAGTGGAATTTAGAAAGCCACTGCACATACACAGGGGAAGGCTCAGACAAAGCCTGAGAAGACCTTAAGTTTACACCTCAGGCTGACCCCTGGCACAGAGACAGCCTACAAAAATCAACCAACCAACCACCAAACAAACACATCAGCAAATGATGGAAAAGGAGGGGGGGCAAAATTTGATTTTTAGAGTTACCATACTATAAGATCCAAATATCTGGTTTTCAACAACAACAAAAATCACAAAGCATTCTAAAAAACAGAAAAGTATGGCCCATTCAAAGGAGAAAAATAAATATAAACTATTCTTGAGAAAGACCAGATGGCAGATTTACTAGACAAAGACCTTTAAACAACTGTCTTAAAGATGGTCAAAGAACTAAAGGCAGTTGTGGAGAATGTCAAGAAAACAATGTATGAAAAATGGAAATATTAATAAAGAGCAGGAAACGTAAAAAGAAATTCTGGAGCTGAAAAATATAACTGAAATGAAAAATTCACTGGAGGGATTTGAAAGCAAATTTGAGCAGGTATAAGAAAGAATCAGTGAATCTGAATATAGGACAATGGGAATTATGTAGTCTGAGAAACAGAAGGAGAAAAGATCTTTTAAAAAGTGAACAGAGCCTAAGGGATCCATGAGACACCATCAAGTGAACCAACACACACACTATGGGAGTATGATTGTAACTTTGGTGTGTAACTCTGCTTTTTGCTTTTTTGCACAATTTAAGACACTAATGTATTAAAAATTATTAGTTTATGTTTTTGGACACAATATATAAAGATATAATTTTGTGACATCAGTAACTGAAAGGCAGTGGGTATAATGCTGTAAGGAGCAGGGTTTTGTATGTTATTGAAGTTAAGCTGGTATAAATTCGAATTAGAGTATTATAACCTTAGGATGTTAACTGTAGTCCCCATGGTAACCACAAAGAAAATAGCTATAGAATATACACAAAAGGAAATGAGCAGAATTAAAATGTTTTGCTACAAAAAAAAAATCAACTCTACATAAAAGAAGATATCAATGCAGGAAATGAGAGACAATAAGGGTAAGGCATACAGAATATAAACAGCAAATGATAGAATTAAGTCCCTTTTTATCAGTTATTACTTTAAATGTAAATGGATTAAACATCCCACTCAAAAGACAGAGGCTGGCAGAATGGATAAAAACACATGAACCGGGGGATGCCTTCAAGATGGCAGAGGAGTAAGACGTGGAGATCACCTTCCTCCCCACAAATACATCAAAACTGCATCTACGTGTGGAACAACTCCTACAGAACACCTACTGAACGCTGGCAGAAGACCTCAGACTTCCCAAAAAGCAAGAAACTCCCCACGTACCTGGGTAGGGAAAAAGAAAAAAGGAAAAACAGAGACAAAAGAATAGGGACGGGACCTGCCCCTCTGGGAGGGAGCTGTGAAGGAGGAAAAGTTTCCACACACTAGGAAGCCCCTTCACTGGTGGAGACAGGGGGTGGGCAGGGGGGAAGCTTCGGAGCCACAGAGGACAGCGCAGCAACAGTGGTCCAGAGGGCAAAGTGGAGAGATTCCCGCACAGAGGATCAGTGCTGACCAGCACTCACCAGCTTGAGAGGCTTGTCTGCCAGGGCAGGTGTGGGCTGGGAGCTGAGGCTCAGGCTTCGGAGTTCATATCCCAGGGAGAGGACTGGGGTTGGCTGCGTGAACACAGCCTGAAGGGGGCTAGTGCACCACAGCTAGCTGGGAGGGAGTCCAGGAAAAAGTCTGGAACTGCCTAGGAGGCAAGAGATCGTTGTTTTAGGGTGCGCAAAGAAAGATAATCAGAGCACCACCTAAACGAGTTCCAGAGACCGCTGTGAGTCATGGCTATCAGCGCAGACGCCAGAGACAGGCATGAAATGCTAAGGCTGCTGCTACAGACACCAAGAAGCCTGTGTGCAAGCACAGGTCACTATCCACACCACCACTCCAGGGAGCCTGTGCAGCCCGCCACTGCCAGGGTCCCGTGATCCAGGGACAACTTCCCCGGGAGAACGCACTGTGCGCCTCAGGCTGGTGCAACGTCACGCCGGCCTCTGCCGCCGCAGGCTCGTCCCGCATCCGTACCCCTCCCTCCCCCCGGCCTGAGTGAGCCAGAGCCCCCTAATCAGCTGCTCCTTTAACCCCGTCCTGTCTGAGCGAAGAACAGACGCCCTCAGGCGACCTACATGCAGAAGCGGGTCCAAATCCAAAGTTGAACCCCAGGAGCTGTGCAACCAAAGAAGAGAAAGGGAAATTTCTCCCAGCAGCCTCAGGAGCAGTGGATTAAATCTCCACAATCAACTTGATGTACCCTATCTGTGGAATCCCTGAATAGACAACAAATAATCCCAAAATTGAGGTGGTGGACTTTGGCAGCAACTGTAGACTTGGGGTTTGCTTTCTGCATCTAATTTGTTTCTGGTTGTCTGTTTATCTTAGTTTAGTATTTAGAGCTTATTATTATTGGTAGATTTGTTTATTGATTTGGTTGCTCTCTTCCTTTTTAAATTTTTTTAAATATATATATACTTTTTTTCCTTTTCCTCTTTTTGTGAGTATGTATGTGTATGCTTTTTTGTGTGATTTTGTCTATATAACTTTGCTTTTGCCATTTGTCTTAGGGTTCTGACTGTCTTTTTTTTTTTTTTTTTTTTCCTGTATAGTTTATAGTGCTTGTGGATTGGTGGATTTTTTTGTTTGTTTGTTTTGTTTTGGTTGCCCTCTTCTTTCTTTCTCTCTTTCTTTTTAAATTTTTTTTTATTTTTAATAATTTTTTTATATTTTAATAACTTTATTTTATTTTATGTATTTATTAATTTATTTTTCTTTCTTTTTTTTCCTCCTTTTCTTCTGAGCCGTGTGGCTGACAGGGTCTTGGTGCTCTGGCCAGGTGTCAGGGCTGAGCCTCTGAGGTGGGAAAGCCAAGTTCAGGACATTGGTCCACCAGAGACCTCCCAGCTCCACATAATATCAAATGGCGAAAGCTCTCCCAGAGATCTCCATCTCAACACTAAGACCCAGCTCTGCTCAACGACCAGCAAGCTACAGTGCTGGACACCCTATGCCAAACAACTAACAAGACAGGAACACAAACCCACCCATTACCTAAAATCATAATAAGTTCACAGACACCCAAAAACACACCACCGGACATGGTCTTGTGCACCAGAAAGACAAGATCCAGCCTCATCCACCAGAGCACATGCACCAGTCCCCTCCACCAGGAAGCCTACACAACCCACTGAACCAGCCTTACCCGATGGGAGCAGACACCAAAAACAATGAGAACTACGAACCTGCAGCCTGTGAAACAGAGACCCCAAACACAGTAAGTTAAGCAAAATGAGAAGACAGAGAAATACACAGCAGATGAAGGAGCAAGGTAAAAACCCACCAGACCAAACAAATGAAGAGGAAATAGGCAGTCTACCTGAAAAAGAATTCAGAGTAATGATAGTAAAGATGATCCAAAATCTTGGAAATAGAATGGAGAAAATACAAGAAACATTTAACAAGGACCTATCAAAACTAAAGAGCAAACAAACAATGATGAACAACACAATAAATGAAATAAAAAATTCTCTACAAGGAATCAATAGGACAACATTAAACACACCAACATTCAAATTATAGGAGTCCCAGAAGAATAAGAGAAAAAGAAAGGGAATGAGAAAAGATTTGAAGAGATTATAGTTGAAAACTTCCTTAATATGGGTAAGGAAATAGTCAGTCAAGTCCAGGAGGCACAGAGAGTTCCATACAGGATAAATCCAAGGAGAAACACACCAAGACACATATTAATCAAACTATCAAAAATTAAATACAAAGAAAAAATATTAAAAGCAGCAAGGGAAAAGCAACAAATAAAATACAAGGGAATCCCCATAAGGTTAACAGCTGATCTTTCAGCAGAAACTCTGCAAGCCAGAAGGAACTGGCAGGACATATTTAAGGTGATGAAGGGAAAAACCTACAACCAAGATTACTCTACCCAGCAAGGATCTCATTCAGATTTGATGGAGAAATTAAAACCTTTACAGAATAGCAAAATCTAAGAGAATTCAGCATCACCAAAAGAGCTCTACAACAAATGCTAAAGGAACTTCTCTAGGCAGGAAACACAAGAGAAGGAAAAGACTTACAATAACAAACCCAAAACAATTAAGAAAATGGTAATAGGAATATACATATTGATAACTACCTTAAATGTAAATGGCTTAAATGCTCCCACCAAAAGACATAGACTGGCTGAATGGATACAAAAACAAGACTCACATATATGTTGTCTACAAGAGACCCACTTCAGACCTAGAGACACATACAGACTGAAAGTGAGGGGATGGAAAAAGATATTCTATGCAAATGTAAATCAAAAGAAAGCTGGAGTAGCAATTCTCATATCAGACAAAATAGACTTTAAAATAAAGACTATTACAAGAGACAAAGAAGGACACTACATAATGATCAAGGGATCAATCCAAGAAGAAGATATAACAATTGTAAATATTTATGCACCCAACATAAGAGCACCTCAATACATAAGGCAAATGCTAACAGCCATAAAAGGGGAAATTGAGAGTAACACAATAATACTAGGGGACTTTAACACCTCACTTTCACCAACGGACAGATCATCCAAAATGATAATAAATAAGGAAACACAAGCTTTAAATGAAACATTAAACAGGATAAACTTAATTGATATTTATAGGACATTCCATCCAAAAACAACAGATTACACTTTCTTCTCAAGTGCTCATGGATCATTCTCCAGGATAGATCATATCTTGGGTCACAAATCAAACCTTGGTAAATTTAAGAAAATTGAAATCGTATCAAGTATCTTTTCTGACCACAAGGCTATGAGACTAGATATCAATTACAGGAAAAAATCTGTAAAAAAATACAAACACATGGAGGCTAAACAATACAATACTAAATAGCCAAGAGATCACTGAAGAAATCAAAGAGGAAATCAAAAAATACCTAGAAACAAATGACAATGAAAACACAACAACCCAAAACCTATGGGATGCAGCAAAAGCAGTTCTAAGAGGGAAGTTTAGAGCAGTACAATCCTACCTCAAGAAACAAGAAACATCTCAAATAAACAACCTAACCTTACACCTAAAGCAATTAGAGAGAGAAGAACAAAAAAATCCCCAAAGTTAGCAGAAGGAAAGAAATCATAAAGATCAGATCAGAAATAAATGAAAAAGAAATGAAGGAAACAATAGCAAAGATCAATACAACCAAAAGCTCGTTCTCTGAGAAGGTAAAAAAATTGATAAACCATTAGCCAGACTCATCAAGAAAAAAAGGGAGAAGACTCAAATTAATAGAATTAGAAATAAAAAAGGAGAAGTACCAACTGACACTGCAGAAATACAAAGGATCATGAGAGATTACTACAAGCAACAATATGTCAATAAAATGGACAACCTGGAAGAAATGGACAAATTCTTAGAAAAGCACAACCTTCTGAGACTGAACCAGGAAGAAATAGAAAATACAAACAGACCAATCACAAGCACTGAAATTGAGACTGTGATTAAAAATTTTCCAACAAACAAAAGCCCAGGACCAGATGGCTTCACAGGCGAATTCTATCAAACATTTAGAGAAGAGCTAACACCTATCCCTCAAACTATTCCAAAATATAACAGAGGGAGGAACACTCCCAAACTCATTCTATGAGGCCACCATCACCCTGATACCAAAACCAGACAAAGATGTCACAAAGAAAGAAAACTACAGGCCAGTATCACTGATGAACATAGATGCAAAAATCCTCAACAAAATACTAGCAAACAGAATCCAACACCACATTCAAAGGATCATACACCATGATCAAGTGGGGTTTATCCCAGGAATGCAAGGATTCTTCAATATATGCAAATCAATGAATGTGATAAACCATATTAACAAATTGAAGGAGAAAAACCATATGATCATCTCAATAGATGCAGAAAAAGCTTTCGACAAAATTCAACACCGATTTATGATAAAAACGCTCCAGAAAGTAGGCATAGAGGGAACTTACCTCAACATAATAAAGGCCATATATTACAAACCCACAGCCAACATCGTTTTCAATGGTGAAAAACTGAAACCATTTCCACTAAGATCAGGAACAAGACAAGGTTGCCCACTCTCAAAATTATTATTTAACATAGTTTTGGAAGTTTCAGTCACATCAATCAGAGAAGAAAAAGAAATAAAAGGAATCCAAATTGGAAAAGAAGTAGTAAAGCTGTCACTGTTTGCAGATGACATGATACTATACATAGAGAATCCTAAAGACACTATCAGAAAACTACTAGAGCTAATCAATGAATTTGGTAAAGTAGCAGGATACAAAATTAATGCACAGAAATCTCTTGCTTTCCTATACACTAATGATGAAAAACCAGAAAGAGAAATTAAGGAAACACTCCCATGTACCATTGCAACAAAAAGAATAAACTACCTAGGAATAAACCTACTTAAGGAGACAAAAGACCTGTATGCAGAAAACTATAAGGCACTGATGAAAGAAATTAAAGATGATACAAACAGATGGAGAGATATACCATGTTCTTGGATTGGAAGAATCAACATTGTGAAAATGACTATACTACCCAAAGCAATCTACAGATTCAATGCAATCTTTATCAAACTACCAATGGCATTTTTCACAGAACTAGAACAAAACATTTCACAATGTGTATGAAAACACAAAAGACCCTGAATAGCCAAAGCAATCTTGAGAAAGAAAAACAGAGCTGGAGAATCAGGCTCCCTGACTTCAGACTATACTACAAAGCTACAGTAATCAAGACAGTATGGTACTGGCACAAAAACAGAAATATAGATCAATGGAACAGGATAGAAAGCCCAGAGATAAACCCAGTCACATATGGTCACCTTATCTTTGATAAAGGAGGCAAGAATATACAATGGAGAACAGACAGCCTCTTCAATAAGTGGTGCTGGGAAAACTGGACAGCTACATGTAAAAGAATGAAATTAGAACACTCCCTAACACCACACATAAAAGTAAACTCAAAATGGATTAAAGGCCTAAATGTAAGGCCAGACACTATAGAACTCTTGGAGGAAAACATAGGGAGAACACTCCCTGATATAAATCACAGCAAGATTCTTTTTGACCCACCTCCTAGAGAAATGGAAATAAAAACAAAAATAAACAAATGGGACCTAATGAAACTTAAAAGCTTTTGCACAGCAAAGGAAACCATAAACAAGACGAAAAGACAACCCTCAGAATGGGGGAAAATATTTGCAAATGAAGCCACCAACAAAGGATTAATCTCCAAAATATACAAGCAGCTCATGTAGCTCAATATAAATAAAAACAAACAACCCAATCCAAAAATGGGCAGAAGACCTAAATAGACGTTTCTCCAAAGAAGATAGACAGGCTGTCAAAAAACACATGAAAAGATGCTCAACATCACTAATCATTAGAGAAATGCAAATCAAAACTACAATGAGGTGTCACCTCACACCAGTCAGAATGGCCATCATCAAAAAACCTACAAACAATAAATGCTGGAGAGGATGTGGAGAAAAGGGAACCCTCTTGCACTGGTGGTGGGAATGTAAACTGATACAACAACTATGGAGAACAGCATGGAGGTTCCTCAAAAAACTAAATATAGAACTACCATATGACCCAGCAATCCCACTACTGGTTATATACCCTGAGAAAACCGTAATTCAAAAAAGTCATGTACCATAATGTTCATTGCAGCTCTATTTACAATAGCCAGGACATGGAAGCAACCTAAGTGTCCATTGACAGATGAATGGATAAAGAAGATGTAACACATATATACAATGGAATATTACTCGGCCATAAAAGGAAACGAAATTGAGTTATTTGTAGTGAGGTGGATGGACCTAGAGACTGTCATACAGAGTGAAGTAAGTCAGAAAGAGAAATAAAAATACTGTATGCTAACACATATATACGGAATCTAAAAAAAAAAAAAAAAAAGGTTCTGAAGAACCTAGGGGCAGGACAGGAATAAAGACGCAGACGTAGAGAATAGACTTGAGGACATGGGGAGGGGGAAGGGTAAGCTGAGACGAAGTAAGAGAGTGGCATTGACATATATACACTACCAAGTGTAAAATAGATAGCTAGTGGGAAGCAGCTACATGGCACAGGGAGATCAGCTCGGTGCTTTGTGTCCACCTAGAGGGATGGGATAGGGAGGGTGGGAGGGAGATGCAAGAGGGAGGAGATATGAGGATGTATGTATATGTATAGCTGATTCACTTTGTTATACAGCAGAAACTAACACACCATTGTAAAGTAATTATCCTCCAATAAAGATGTTAAAAAAAATAAAATAAAAATAAAAAAATAAAAACACATGAGCCAATATATGCTGTCTACAAGAGACTCACCTCAGATTCAAAGACACAAATAGGCTGCAAGTGAAAAGATGGAAAAAGATTGGGTTGGCCAAAAAAGTTCTTTTGAGGTCTTCTGTAACATCTTATGGAAAAGTCCAAATGAACTTTTTGGCCAGCCCAGTGTATTCCATGCCAATAGTAAACCAAAAGACAGCAGAGTGGCAATACTAATATCAGACTTTAAGTTAAAATAGACTTTAAAACAAAGTTACAGGTCACATTAGTGGAAGACCCAGGTCTTCCTAGAGAGAATTTGTCCCAGCAGGCGTCCGTTTGCTCAGAGCTGCTTCTGAATTACAGTGAACTCTCTGCAAGTTGAAGCTCACTCTCGCTCAAACCAGGCAGAGCAACCTGTGCACTCCAGGACCTGGGCCAATCCTTCCCTGGGCAAGTGGAAAAGGGGGTCCCTTATCACCTCGCTGTCCCCTTCCACACTTTCCCCTGAGTGGGCAGAAGCTGTTTCAGTAAATGTATCCAGCTAAGCTCGGCTGGAGACTTCTCTCTGGGATCCCATGGCTCGTTACTCTTCACATTCCTGATTGCAGAGCTGACCCCAATCTCTGCCACCCAACCCCGCCTGACTGTTTGTCTGTAAAAGCATAAAATTAACGCCAAGAGTATGAGAGACAATGAGGCCCTTTGTGGTCATCTAGCCAAAGCCCTGCATTTTATAGGGGGCAAACTGAGGCCTAGGAGAGGAGAGGCATTCCAAGGCAGGCAGAGTGATCCGGGTAGAAGGGCTCTTGGCTCCCAGTCTGATGCTCTCCCACCACCCCACTGGCCTTGCTGGCTGCATGAGCCCTGAGCTGTCATCCTCATGGCCCCTGGCTGGGACAGTCAACCGTCCTGAAGTCACTACTTACACACTGACGACCTCTCCCTCTTGAACAGTGTCATCTTTGCAATCTGTATCCACTCTTTTATTTAAACGTGGAACTGAGAGCCAGAGAGTAGTTGGGGATTGTCCAAGGTTAGTTGATCACCAGTCAGAGATCCGGAGCAGCTCCTAGGCTCCCTGTGCCTCAGGACAGAAGCCTTCAAAGAGTTTGAGTCATGTTACTCTCCTTTGATCCCTGCAAGGCTCGCGACCCAGGACTGTTGCCCTCGTTATAGATGAGGGAATGGGGTTCGGAGAAGTCCAGCCCTCTGGGCTCCCTCACCCTGCTGGTCAGTAGTTAAGAGGGGGTGGGCCAGGTCACGTGGAGTCCAGTCTGGTACCCTGTCACCCCACACGCTGCCACTCCTACAGTTGGGAATGGACTTCCTGAGAGTAACGGGAACCTGGCCAATGGGGTTATTTTTCTCACCCAACAAGGCATCTGCGGGGATAGTGGGGTGAAGGCCCATTAGCTCCAAGATGCCATCGGCCCAGCCTCCTCCTCTCTCCCCCCTCGGAGTCCTTGGCCCATGCCATCTGCCCTGAAGTCACAACAAGCGCGGCTGCTCTACCCAGGCCTCAGTGGGAGGGAGTGGGAGCTCCTGCCCTTCCGGGATTTCTAAGAGCGTCCCAAGCAATCTCTGTTCCTGTCTGGTGGGAACTGTGTCACATGACTGCCTGCAGGGGGCCGGGACTGGATGTGTTCCCATCTCATTGGTGGGAAGTGTGTCACACGGCAGCCTGCACAAGGGCTGAAAATATAAGGCTTTGAAGTAGGGGAATTTATCGTCCCCGACCAAATAGGGGTTGTGTTAGTAAGAAAGAAGACAAAGGTGACTATCAGTGGGCAGCCTTCAGTCTCTGCCCCAGTATTTACAATCTCATTTTCATACTTGTTACCTGTTTGGATCCGCATAAGCATGTTTGTTGTAAGAGAGGCTGAGCTGCTTCCCCGGGACCCCACTCCCGGGGTCGGAGTGGTTTGCCGACCCCAACTAGAGCCCGGCTCCCTGTCCTGGACACCAAACAGCTCCCCAGATCTGCACTCCTGCCCCACTTTGCCTGCTTTCTCTCTTGCTGTCCCAATTCTCTTCCTCTCCAGCTCCCCAGACCAGCTGGGGTCAGCACATTTCCTGCAGTGTAGAGAGGAGAGGGCAGTGGTTTATCACTTATGGTTCTGACATACATATAACATTTTCAGGCTGAATTACTTTAAGCAAGTCTGTTATGGAAAGTCCAAACTCAAACCAAACCCCCTCGTGTTACACTCCGTCTCTCACATCCTGCTGGTGGGATGTTCATTGGGGTAACCTTACCTGAGTACATTTGAGCAGCGTCTATCAAAACTCAAAATGTGCATACCCTTTGTCTTAGCAATTTAACTTCTAGAAGTCAATCATTCTGAAATAATCAAGACTGTGTTTATGTATGCAAGGATGTTCACGTCATTTGTAAAAACATAATAGCAAAAATTTGAGATAATCGAATATTCATTAATGGATTGGTTACATAAATGATGGCATATTTCCACTATTGAACATTAAACAGCCATTAAAAAATGAGTGTGGTCCCTATGCACTGGCTCATGAGGCTATCCATCATATATATATATTTTTTTTAAATGATCTTTTCTTTTTTTTTTTTTTTTAATTTTATTTACTTATTTATTTATTTTTGGCCGTGTTGGGTCTTCATTTCTGTGCGAGGGCTTTCTCTAGTTACGGCAAGTGGGGGCCATTCTTCATCACGGTGCGCGGGCCTCTCACTATCGCGGCCTCTCTTGTTGCGGAGCACAGGCTCCAGACGCACAGGCTCAGTAATTGTGGCTCACGGGCCTAGTTGCTCCGCGGCATGTGGGATCTTCCCAGACCAGGGCTCGAACCCGTGTCCCCCTGCATTGGCAGGCAGATTCTCAACCACTGCACCACCAGGGAAGCCCCCATCATATATTTTTGAATTAAAAACACTTTGATGAAAAATATGAACAGCATGTTGCCACTTTGCATAAAAATTGCATGTGCACAAGTAAATATCTTGAAGGATGAATATTTATACTAGGAGACATGTGGAAATCCTTGATGGGTCTGATGACATGAGCTATCTAAGGCCACTGGGCACAAGATGACTTTCTCTCTCGCCTGCTCAAGGACATCCTTCAGCATCCCTCTCCTCTCTCCCCTGCATCACGAATTTTGCTTCTCCACAGGATCATTCCCATCAACGTACAACACCGAGTGATTTCTCCAATCTCAAAACAACGTGAAAAACAAAACTAACCCTCTTCTGCTACCTTTGCTTCCCTTTATAAGGAAACACCTCAAGAGGCACCATACTTGCGATCGTCAATTTCTCTCCTCTTTTTTTTCTTTTCTTTCTACTCAACCCAGATCTCAATCCCTCACCCTCCACCACAGCTGCTCTTGTCAAGGTCACCAATGACCTCAGTACTGGGTTAATGGTCAAATTCCAATGACACGTGATCTAGGGACATTTAGCACAGTTACTCACTCCTCTCTGAGACCCTCTCCTGGTTTTCCACCTACCTCCCTGGCTGCTCCTCCTCAGTTTCCTCTGGCTCCTCCACCCGTCAACCTTGCACCGTCCCTGGGCTCTGTTCTTCATTCTCTTTGCTTTATCCTCATTCATCCCCTTGGGAACCTCGTCAGACTCACCTCCCCTTCACATGCAGTTCAGATGCTGATGGCTCATAAATTTACTCTCAGCCTAATTTCTCCCCGAACATCCACCGCTATGTAACATCTCCACCTGGGTAACAAACAGGCATCTCAAAACTCACATGTCCCAAACCCAAATCCCATTCTTCAGTTTGCTCTCACTTTCTAACCTGCTATTCTTAGAGTCTCCCTCATTTCAGTTAAGGCAGCTCCATCCTCCCAGTTTGCAGGCCAGAGACACTGGACCCCTCTCACCCTCTCACGCCCCAAGTCACATCCATCAGCAAACCTGGTGTCTCCCCTCCGAAGCATTTCCGGCCCTTGACCACTTCTCGTTGCCTCCACAGCTCCTTCCTTGGTTCCCCGCCCCAGTCACTGTCTAAGTTCTCCTGGATTGTTGCAGCGGCCTCCTAACTGCTCTCCCTGCTTCCTCCCCTTTCCTCTAAGAGTCTGTTCCATAGAGAGCAGCAGAGTGAACTTATTTGATCCTGTTAGATTTATCAGATCATGTTTCTCCTCTGTTCGGAAACGTTCAGTGCTCTCATTGGTCAGAGAAAAACCCAGAGCCTTTACAGTGAGCCATGCAGCCCTACATTTACTGAACCCTCCACCACAGCTACCTCACTGACCTCACTCCCACTACTCTCCCTCTACTCCCTCCACGCCAGCCACACTGGCCTTGCTTTTCCTTGAACTTGCCAGGTCTGTTCATGCTCAAGCATCCTTGTATTTGCTGCTCTTCTGCCTGGGGTCCTCCTTCCAACACACTCAGGGCTCACTCCTCTGTCTGCAGTGACCAAGCCACGGACAACACGTATGGTTCTTGTACAAAGTTCTGCAGCTCCTGAGAGACCTTCCCAGAGGAAAGTCTACGTACCTGCCTAGGGCGAAGAGAAGATGGATGGTGGCCAGGTTCTTTCTAGACTTTACACTTTCTAGAAATAAAGTTTTCCCACTTTTAATGTCTTTATTAAAAAATGAAAAGTTTGTAATGGTGTCTTGAATGAAGTGGGAGAGTTGTGACTCTATCACCAATGGCCACAAGTTCTGCCCTGAAGATGTCAGGAGAAGGATTAGAACCCAGCGCCCTCAGAAGGGTCTTCATCTTGCAGACAGAGCCTCCACTGAAGGGGCGCTCATTCTCCCCACAGGTAACCACAGGATACCTGACTGCCTTAAGTCAACGTGGGGTCCCAAAACAGTCAGACATTGACAGCACCCGCCTTTCTGGATGAAGACGGCAGCAGTGGGGCTTTGCATTTCCCACAGAGCAGGGAGACAGAGAAACCCTTCGGGCAGACTCTGCTTCTGTGTGTCCTGAATTTCCCACTCATTGTAATTAAAAAAACTGATCAAAGTCATAGCTTGAGGCTGAGCAGGGAGACATCCTCATCTAAGCAGTTCCTAAGATACCTCCACATTTTAGTGAGTGTCTTAGACGAAAGGAAGTGGAGAGATGATCAGGAAAGGCTTAACCTTTTACATTTTCTCTTCTGTGCTGTTCGAGTTGCTTTTTCCAGCAAGGATATATTACCTTCATAACGTGTGTGTGTTATTTTTATATGCGTATATGTATTAATGTGTGAGTGTGTGTTTCTCCCAGCTTCAGGAGTGAGGGCTATTTACAAGAGAAAGGGATTCTGTGGCTTACAAAAGGATTTGCTGAAGGCATCTTTGAAGTGCTCTGCTCTCCAGGGACCTACAGAAAAGGATTTTGATTTATAAACACTTTCCTTTCCTGCTTTGATGCAACCCTTAAATACATGTCCAATTTCTGTTTCAAGTTTTCTCCAATTTAACCAGCTATTCTCCAAGTTGCAGCTATGTGCTGGGCACTATGCTTGGCACAGTGGGGGAAGAAAGATGAAGAAGACCTTTGTTCAAAGGGAAACAGACACTATCAACTCTCACAGAGGAGGCTTTGAAAGAACTTCTCAGAAGCTATTGGTAGGGGTGATTTAGCAAGACCCTCTGCATTGTCCATGAATCCCGCAAGGAGCTCAGACATGAACAGGTGTCTCTGGTCTCCCAGGGTGATGGGGCAGCCAGAAGACTACCGTAGTCAGAGGGGGTGGGGGTTATGATGAAGGGGGAACAGCCACTCTGCTTCCGCATTACCACCATCACTGTGCAGAACCCACAAAAGGAGCCCTGCAATATGATAGGTGATGGCTTTTAAAACTATAATAAAAAGGAGTTAGAGGCAGCTTGTGAAAACACACCCCAGTTAGACCTAGAGTAGGCAGGGAAGGGGCAACTGTGCATTTTTGAGTTCTCCAACCCCTAGCCAGCCCTGTAGCTGACCTCACTTGCAGGTTGCCTTCACAGCCCCACGATGTATAAACTACCTGTGCCCCTGATGTTGAGCAAAAGGCAATCTAAAACCCTTGGGCAGGATTGCAGTTATATTGAATTTTTATTTTATTGTTCCTAGCTGAAATGAGGCTCTCCATTGATAAAACCTGTTAAGAGAAGGATATATTTCTTTTGAAATCAGAAACCGAGGCATGACAAACACATAAGAGAAATGAAGGTAACAGCACCCACCTCTTTGGGTTGTTGTGAGGATTAAATGAGACAATACCATGCCCTTGGCACAGTGCTGGCACATGGCAATAGTCAGGCAGTGGAGCTGCTGTGGCCTGATTACTTCTGAGGCTGCGTGGTTGTGGCTGTTACTGTTGGACATTAAGGATCTTGGGAAGATTTTTGTTGTATGACCTCCATACCTCGGCTGAATCATCAGTAAAATCAGAACAACAATCTTTTCCCAGCCTGAAAGCAGGAGGACCTGTTAACGCCATTTCCACTTTCTGTAATCTCTGTTGTTGCAGCTCTGCTGGGCTGGCAACCTTTGATGTTAATGATACAGGAGGGTAGGAGGATGATTTGGAGGGCCCCACCCCTTTTTCCATGATTCAGTACCTTCATTCGGTCATGCATTCGGGAGATACTTATGCAGCCTTCTCCTCGTTCCCATTCTACTGATGAGGAGACTGAGGATTGCAACCCTTGTTACATTTGCAGCTTTAATCCCTCTCTGTGCAGGCAGTGGGCTCTCTGTTTGCCTTGACTGTGATATCAGGAGCTCAAGGATTTGCCTGGGAAACAAGGATTCTATGGTGTTGGGCAGTTGGAAACAATTGGCTCACTTGAATGGGTCAATTTTTTTTCTCGATCATTTCCAAAAAATCAATATTCGATTGTGCCACTCAGTGAGGTGCTCACCTTCCGCTCTCAAGAAGTGGAAGAGAAGATCAATAATCTTGACAAAATCTAAATAAAAGTGTCTCAAGCAAACCGGAGGGGAGGGGATGTGCAGGTGGCTCCTGAGGAGGCCATAAATCTGAGGCTGATGAATTGCCTGGGCCGGTGCCTCTGCCACTGGCATCCTGGCTCAGGACAGGAGTGCTGTAATTACTTCTCTGGCGGTGGTTATCTGAAGTGAGCTGGTCTGTTTTTCTCATTTATTACTGCTGAATTTCAGGAAAGTGTCTGCTAAATCCTCCCTCCACTTCCTTATCTAAATATTAGATTTATTTGGTGAGGGCCAGAGTGTGCCCTGCGGTAGGAAGGACTCAGTCCCTGAGCCTGCCCGCCCGGAGGATTCCCTTGTGAGTGTGATGCATGGGTGGCCGGCAGCCAGCTCTTCCACCACCGTCTCCATCGGTGGTACAATAAGTTTCCCTTCCTTCCCCTTCCCCTGCTCTGTGGACGGATGTGCCCAACTCAAGGCAGTGGGAATAAGGCTAAGAATGATAGGGGACTTTGGGAAGGATTTTCCTGCCTAGACAGGGGATGGGGAAGGAAAGGGGCAGCTGGCCAGCAGGGCTAGTTTCTTATGTCCAATTTTAACCTCCTCTTCACTGCATGTTCTATTGAAGTCAGAGCCCCAACAGGAACTGACTTCAATCAGCAAAGCCGCATATGCTAGAGTGTTCACAGGTTCCCTGACACTCTAGGGTCTGAGCTGCATATCAAAATTAGATGGCTTTTCGGGACTTCCCTGGTAGCGCAGTGGTTAAGACTCCGAGCTCCCAATGCAAGGGGCCTGGGTTCGATCCCTGGTCAGGGAACTAGATCCCACATGCATGCCACAAGTAAGAGTTCGCATGTTGCAACTAAGGAGCCTGCCGGCCACAACTAAGACCCAGCACAACTAACTAACTGACTAACTAACTAAGTAAATAAATAAATAAAATAAATATTAAAAACAATTAGATAGTTTTTCTTCCAGGCACAGGCTTCCCTGAGCCATTTCAGCTTCCCTGAAAAACAGACAAGTGTCTGATTCTGGGTACTATTGAGAATCACGTAATAAGACCCAACATAATAGTGGCTTATGCAAGACAGAATTATACTACTCCCTTACATAACAGTTCTAGCATTGGCTATTGAGGCCTCATGAGGTGGCTCCACAGTCTTGGGGACCCAGACTGCTTCCATCTTCTGCTTGTCATTCTTAATTTGTTGACCCTATTAATTTTGTGAAATATAGCACAATTCCATGTCCACATTCCCTCTAGTATGTGGAAGGGAGAACAAGAAGACAGGGAAAGTATGGCTTCTCCCTTTAAGGATGCAATCTGGAGGAAAAGAAATGCCACATTTAGGACAAAGCTGCTCCACCTTAAAGATGTTTGGAAGAAACAAATGTGTTGAGTTCTTTATCTGTAACAAGTTTTGATATGAAAGATAGTGGTGATTCATGAGAGAATATTTACTTCTGGGTAAATGTCCTACAAGGTCATCATGCACATACATTTCCAACTATCAGTGTATATGGGTAAGGTTAATAATCTTGAGTTTAGGTTATAATCTAATTTTTTCCTGAAAAGTAAAAGCAAATTCTGAGGAAACGCTCAACCCTATGCTGTAAATGGGAATAAAGTAAGTTTTTTAAACAAAAAAAAAAATTTTTAAAACAAGATGCAACCTGGAAATTGCACAGGTGAGTACTCACATGCCATTGGTAGAAATTAGTCACATGGCTGCACCTTGCGGCAGGGGAAGCTGAGAAATGTATTTTTAAAAATTTTATGTAGCTGAAGTTTGAGGTTCTATAACTAAAGGAAGAAGTAGAGAATATAGGGGGTGGAGTGAGTGGGGAAGGCTGGCTGGCCATGTCAGAGATGTGTGTAAGAGGAATGTTTTTGGAAACTGAGGTGGGGATGGCAGTAGGGAAGGGAAAGAGATGGGTCCATTCTATCTTTTCTAACTTTCCTGCCTTCCTAGAATCTTGTTTTTCCTCTTCTGACCTTTCTCAGCCTTGACTCTGATACGCGTTTCTTCTCTTATACTAATTTGGATCTTCTAAAGTATCTCCTAGGTCATGTAATAGCTCTGTGATTCACTAAACTAAGTGAGACCACATAAAAGTGTAGGGAATTAAGTTATTGAAACCCACTCTGTGCGAGACATGATGCCAGGTGTTGGGGATACAGCAGAGAGTAAAAACAGATGTGATTCCTTCCCTCTTGGAATGTAGATTAGAGCAAGAGAAAATCACACAAATATATATCAAATTGCAGCTATGATTTCTACCTGTGGCCAAGATGGAGTAATAGGGCCTGGATTTATCCTTCTGTCTGAAACAATTAAACATCTGGATAAAATATATGAAATAATAATTTTTAAGATATTAGACATCAAGCAAAGAAGACACAATAATCCCTGAAAGATGGGAAATGAAAAAGTCAGTCCCATAAATATTTCAGCATGAAAAAGTCTTTATTTCTCTTTTGTTTTTGAAAGATATTCTTCAGGGTTTAGAATTTTAGGCCAAGAAGGTTTTTTTCTCAACATCTTAAGATGTTTCTCCACTGTTTTCTCACTTGAATTGTTTCTGTGGAGAAATCTGCTGTCATCCTTATTTTTATTCCTCTGTACATAAAGTGTCTTTATTTTTCCTCTGGCTGCTCTTAAGTCTTTCTCTTTCTCACTAGCTTTGAGAACTTGATTATGATGTGACTTGGTGTAGGTATTTTTAAATGTTTTTATGTGCGTGTGTGCTTGGGAGTTGTAGAGCTTCTTAGACTTGTGGGTTTATACTTTTCATCACATTCAGAGAATTTTTGACCATTGCTTTTTTTTCTGTCCTGAAAAAAAAAATTATTTTCTGTCCTGAAAAGATTAATCACCAGTGGACTCATACCACAAGAAATGTTAAATGAAACCTTTAAGTCAGAAGAGAAATAATACTGGATGGAAATATGGATCTCACAAAGGAATAAAGAACACTGGAAATAGTAATTATGCAGGGTAATATAAAATAATTTCTGTTATTATTTAAATCTCTCAAAAAACCACTGACCATTTGAAGGTTAGTAACAACGTTACGGAGTTGAGTTTATAACATATGTAGAAGTAAAATGTATGACCACAATAGCATAAAGGCCTACAGGGGAGAGAAGGAAGTATACTAGTACAGAGTTTTATATTATATGTGAAGTGTTACACTATCACTTGAAGGTACATGGTGATAAGTTAAGGATATATAGTATGAATCCCAAAGCAACCACTAAAATACCAAAACAAGATACAGATAATAAGCCAACAAAAATGATAAAATGGAATCAAAAAAATACTCAGTTATTCAAAAAGTAGGCAGAAAAAGAAGAAAAAAGTGAACAAAGAACAGACATGACAAGTAGAAAACAAAGAGCAAGGTTATCTGTAATACAACTAACCATATTAATAACAATGTTAAGTGTAAATGGTCTAAACACCCACATTAAATGTGGAGATTGTCCCATTAGATAAAAAAGCAAGACTGAACTATATGCTGCTAGAAAAAAAAATCCACTTTAAATATTAAGACACAGATAGGTTAAAAGTAAAAGAATGGAAAATGATGTCATGTTAAGAATAATCAATAAAAACCTGGAGTGGCTATGTTAATATCAGAGTAAATGTCAGAGCAAAAAATACTACCAGGACTAAAAAGAATCGTTTCATAATGATAAAGAGGTCAATTCATCAAGAGAAAGTAAGAGTCCCGAACATTCGTGTGACTGAAAACAGAGTTTCAAAATAATGAAGCAAAAATGGATAGAACTGCAAAGAGAAATAGTTAAGTCCATAACTATAGTGGAAGATTTCAATATCACTCTCACAATAATTGATGGAATAAGTAGACAGAAAGTAAATAAGAATATAAAAGATTTTTACAATGCTATCAAACAATTTGATTTAACTGACCTTTATAAAACTCTCTACTCAACAATGACAGGATACATATTATTTTCATAGAACATTTACCAAGATAGATTACACAAAGTCTCAATAATTTAAAAGGATTCTAATTATACAAAGTATATTTTCTGTTCATAATAAAAAATTAGAACTCAACAGCAGAAAGATACCTGGAAAATCTCCCAAATATTTGGAAACTAAGTAATACACCTCCAAACAACTCACATTAAATAATGAACCAAAAGGGAAATAGAAAATATTTTGAATTGAATGAAAATGAAAATTACATCAAAATTTATGACGTGCCACTAAAGCAGTACTTAGGGAGGAATTTATAGCACTAAACACCTATATTATAAAATGAGAAATGTCCAAAATCAATAACCTTATCTTCCACCTCTAGAAGCTGGAAGAGTAAATTAAGTCCAAAATAAACTGAAGAAGGGAACTGATAGAAATCAGATCAGAAATTAATGAAATAGAAAACATAAATACAATAGAGAAATGAAAATAAAATCTGATAATTTGAGAAGATCAATAAGATAATAAGTATATACTTGGAGTGATTCTGAAAAAAGGGGGAAGATATAAATCACCAACATCAGGAATGAGAGAGGGGGCATCACTATCAATTTTATAGATATTTAAAGAATAATATGTAAGGGAGTAGTATGAACAGCTTTATGTAAGTAAACTTGAAAACTTAAAAAGACAAATTTATTTAAAGGAACAAACTACCAAAGATCACACAAGAAGAAATTGATGGCTAAGACATTTTTATGTCCATTAAAGAAACTGAACGATTGAACTAGAGTTATAAACCTCCCATCAAGAAGATTCAAGACCTGGATGGCTTATCTATAGAATCCCACCAAATATTTAAGGATGAAATAGTACCAACTCTACACAAAGTCTTCCATACACTGAAGAGAAGGTACTATACTTCCTAACTCATTCTATGAGCCTAGGATTACTCTGATATCAAAACTATGCAAAGACATTATTAGAAAACTACAGACCAATATTCCTCATGAACATAGATGTAAAGATTTTAAACAAAATTTTAGCAAATAGAATCCAAATATATAGAAGATGAAAAATACCATATGGTCAAGTGTAGATTTTTCTTTTTTTTTTTTTTAAGAATGCAAGGGTTGTTTAACATTCAAAAAGCAATCAATGTTATTCATGATATTGAAGAACTACATGATCATTGCAATAGATACAGTAAAACATTTCACAAAATCTAAGAGTCATTTCTGATAAAATATCTCAGCAAACCTGGAATAGAACTGGACACTCTATTTTGATAAAGAGCATTTAAAAATATCTACCACTAGCACCATACTTAATGGTGAAAGACTAAAGGATTTCCCTTTGAGATCAGGAACAAGGTAAGGACCCATTGTCACTACTCCTATTCAACAGTGTAGTGGAGTTTCTAGCCAATGCAACTAAGCAAGAAAAAGAAATTAAAGGCATCCACATTGTAAAGAAAGAAGTAAACCTGTCATTATCCACAGATGACACAATCATCTACACAGAACATTCTATGGAATCTACAAAGAATCTAACTGAAAAGTGAATTTAGCAAGGTTACAGGATATAAAATTAAGATACAAAAAATTACATTTCTATATATTGGCAATAAAAAATTGTAAATTAAAATAAAAAATCAATACCATTTACAGTAGCATAAAATATAAAATCATTAGGGATAAATCTGACAAAAATGTACAAGACCTGTACACTGAAATTTATAAAACATTTCTGAGAGAAATTTAATACAACCTAGGTAGATGGAGAGATATACTGTGTTGACGAGTTGGAAGACCTGTTATTATTAAGATGTTGCTTTTCTCAGGCACAGCTCTGACCATGGCATGTCCCTGCTTAGCAACATTCAAGAGCTCCGCATTTCCCACTGAACGAAGCCGTGAAGCTTAGCATGGGATGTTGTCCATGATCCACCTATGGAAGCTGTGCAGGAGGGTGGGGTGGTGCAGGAACTCTGGAGCCAGGCTGCGGCCATCCCAATCTTGGCTCTGCCACCTACTGGGTTAGTTACTTAACCTCTTTGAGCCTCAGTTTCCTCTTCTATAAAATGAGGATTATAATAGTGTCCACCTGGAGACGAATAAGTTTGTGCCTGGAAAATACTGAGAACAGTGCCTGGTACGTGATAAGTTCTCAGTAATATGCACATTCTTGTGATTGCTTAGGTTAATTTTTTTTGGGGGGGGTAATTTGTCTAAACAGCACGTTTTCCTTCTGGGCTTAGGCTCCCCCCGACCTGTGACTGCCCCACCCTTGACTGACCACTCAGATGTTTTGTTTTTGCTATTGCCTCTCTCTGACTAGATGTCATGTCCCCTAAACTCTTGGTTCACCCAAATGCTGCACATCCTTCAGTGCATCAGCACCCATGGGCCTTGGAGGCAGAGCACAAAGGATGGAAATGGACTCCGGGGCCAGATAGGTGTGGTTTCATTGCCACCCCCTCTCTCACTTGCCGTGTGACCTTAGACTTGTTATTTAACTGCTCTAAGCTTGGTTCAGTCATCCTGCACGTGCAGATGGTAACGCCAACCCCACAGGCTTCTTAAATGGATTGCGTGTGATAGTTCACGAGAAGGGCTTGGTGCACAGTGGGTGCCTAATAATTGCTGGTTGACACAATCAGTGCTGGGCTGACATAAGCCAGCTCTGCCTCCAGAAGGGCAGGCGAGATTCCTGAGGAAATTTCATCCACCAGCCTCACTCTGGGAAAGAGAAATGGAAACTTTTCTAATTCCAAAGAGTAAATGTCAGAGGCTTGGGAAGGATTCTGACGTTCTGAAAATAAACACCCGGCATGGAAAAAAATATGGGCAGGAAAAGAGGGGGTGGAGGTGGTGGGCCAGGGTGAGGCAGAGATGAGGTGCCAAGACTGGGGGGTAGACAGAGAGAGAGAGGCGGGGGTTGGGGGAGAGAAAGAGAGGGAGAAGCAGGCTCCGTGGAGACTGCAGGATCCCTCTTCTTCTTGGGATGAGAGATTCAGGCACCCTCTGAGCATTTTCCAGGAGTAGAGGACCTGCCCTACCCGAGGTCGTGGGCCAGCTGAGCAGAGCGTGGACAGGGAGACAACTTCAAAGCTCCAGAGAACTCGATGCAATGATCTTCTCTGAGTCCTCCCTGCATCCCGGCAGGTCCCAGGGTCCCACCCGGGGCAGCTCCTAGAAGTCCTTCCTCAGCACCCCTGCTTCCCACCGTTCCTCCAACGTGCCCCTCGTGACTGGCTCCCAGGTCCCTCGCCACCCTGTTCCCTTCTCTGGATCCCCGGTGACAGTGGGAATGCCCAGTTCCCTGTGCAGACTGGGAGAGGAAGCCCTTCTTGCTCCTGGCCTGACCCTCCTCCCCTGCAGCTGAGGCTGACTCTTGCCCTTCCCTGGGATCTGGGTCCTGGGTGGGGCAGGGTCCCAGCCCCAACTTCTGCTCCCAGAGGCCTCGGGAGATACCTGGTCGTTGGGAGCCAGCAGAGGATCACCCAGCTGTACTTCAGCCAGAGGCTCAGATCACAGCCTGGGTGGACAGTGCGCTCAGAGGGAGGGGGCCACGCAGAACAGGGAGGGCTGGCTGCCCGTATCATCCATCCACGTTTCAGTGACGTCCTGATGGTGCCCAAAGGATGCTCACCAGCTGGAACCAGTGATACTGACCTTGGAGGGGCCAGGGAAGCAGAGGGAAAACCCATTTATGGACCCCTGGGTATGTGCCAGGCACCACACCCAGGCTTTGTCTATCCTGTTCCATTTCATTCAGTTTTGTTTGTGGGGGTTTTACTCCTTATTTAATAGTTGGGAACGTTAGGCTCAGAGAAATAAAAGCAACCTGCCCAAGGCCACACAGCAAGTGTGGCTGAGGTAGGACTCCCCCCCAGGTGGGTCTCACTTGGCTGTGCTTGCCTCTGCCCCATACCGCCAGCAATATGGCTGCTCGTAGGGCACCAGGACTAGCGTTTCATCAAGGGGCATTTTTTTCCACTCTGCCGGGCGCTGTTCTGCTTCCCCAGGACATAGCACAGGACTGAACAAGCCCTGGTCCCTGCCCTTGAGGCCTGGGGCGATGGGGGGAGGGGAGGAGCAGCAAGGAAGGAGAGCAAAGACTTCCCCAGGGATGAAAGAAAGCATTCCCTGTGTGGGTCAGGGCATCTTCCGTGAGAGGTCACCAAAATCCAGCTCGAAAGCCACTGAAGAACAGGTGCCCAGGATCAGCTACTGCAGCCCTGTTTATAATGGTGAAAAACAGAAACAACTTAAATACTCACAGACAAGGACTTACCTGGCGGTTCAGTGGTTAAGACTCCATGCTTCCACTGCAGGGGGTATGGATTCTCGATCCTTGATCAGGGAACTAAGATCCCACATGCCGTGCAGTGTGGCCAAAAAAAAAAAAAGCAAAAAATCCCCCAAAATACTCACAGACAAGAGATGGTAAAGAAGTCACAGCACTTTCGTACAATGCAGGGTGGGCAGCCGCTGAAAAGGATGGGGAAAAGTTTTGTGTGTTGACCTAGAAGAGGACCCTGATGCAGGGTCAGGTGGAAAAAGCAAGTTATAAAACAGGGAGAACTGGATAAACCAAGGGCAGCCTCAGCTCTCACCTTGACTGTGGGGACAGCCTCCCGGCCGCTCCCTACTTCCCCGACCCCTGCACTGTTCTCCACTCAACAGCTTAAGAAATTTCCTTAAAACCAAAGTCAGGAAGTGTCCTTCCTTTTCACAGAGCCCTCCAAGGGCTCCTCATGGCACTCAGAGTAGCAGTCATAGTCTTTACAAGGCCCCCTAGGCTCTACCCACCCCCCTCCCCTCACTCACGCCCCACCCCCTCCTGCTGCACCAGCCTTGGGGGCCTGGACAGTTCTGAAATAGCTGGGCACTTTCCTACCTTGGGCCTTTGCACCTGCTGCTTCCTCCACCTGGAATGTTCTCTCACCCGTCCACATGGCTCACTCCTCATGCCGTCCAGGTTTCTGCTCAGAGACTGCCTTGCCTGAGGTGGTGATGGGGGGCTTTCCTGAGCACTCTGTCCCCCTTACTCTGCTTAACTGTCCTTCGTGATGCTTTTCGCCTGATGTAGCTAATAGTTAATTACCATATTCATTCATCATCTGTCACCCCAACATCCTGCAGCCCAGCAGCAGAGGGACTTTGTTAATTAACCCTTTTGCGTCCCCAGCTATTTTGGGGCAAGACTCAACCTAGGGGCGGATAATTGGGATTTGGGGAACCAGTGCCCATGTGATTTGTTCGAGGTGCACATCTAACCACATTCGGACCAGTTAGAATTGCCCTTGGCTCCTGACTACTCCTGAGATAAGGGCCACAATTCTAGAGAAAGCCCGAAGCTCCTGCCCTGCCTCCTACTCCCAGCCACATCCAGCCTCTCACTTGCTGTCTGTGCTCCAGTTCCTCTGGATGTTTTCCAGCTTTCTGTCCTTGCCCTGCTTTGGCTTCCCCAGGACCTTTGCACATGTCCCTTGCTGCCTGAGGTGCTCTTAATTTCACATTTACTTATGAAACTTTGTTTAAAGCTGGTATCCCCCACTTAGCTGCAAGCAACATGAGGGCAGGGGCTGTGCGCTTCCTCACTGCCTGTCTTCTATCTAGCACGATGCCTGTCACATCGTAGGGGCTCAATCAATGAACGAATGAGAGAGTGAACAAATGAATGAGTGAATGAGTGAATGCCATTGCCTTCAGTGGGGTAGGGAGAAGGCTGAGAGATGTGTCCCTCTAACATCCATGTGGCAAAGCCCAGGACCCAGGGGAAGGAGGGGATAGTGGGGTGGGATGAGGGGGACACAGCAGAGGATGGGGACAAGGACAGCATTTGCTCCCCTCCTGCAGCCCAGTTGGGCAAACCTGACCCCTTCACTCAGGAAAAAGTACCACTGAGTTTATCATGCCCTCCCACTATATCTTTTTTAATAGATGCCTGGATTGCATTGCACACATGCTCCATAATTTCTTTAACCATCTCCTGTCTGTGGATTTTTAACTTGTTTCTGATTTTCACAATTATAAACAAGGCTGCATGGCCAATCCTGGACCCCTGTGCTCAGGTGGCTTTTGAACTGGATTTTGGTAACTTGTCACAGAAAATGTTCTCATACCCGCTCGCCCTGCCCCGCTTAAGAGGTGGTTGGAGAGAAGCAGAAAGAGCCCTGGGTGGCAGGAAGGGGATCCCACCTCCTTCTTATCACTGCCGCCTCCTCCCAGAAGCCTTCCCTGATCACTCCAACCTACACAGAGTTCACCCCTTCCTCCTCTGCATTGTGTCTGCACCTTCCACATACTTCCCTTCTTGCTCACTTCATGTAAATATCAGAATATAATTTATATTAGAAACCCTCCCCCATAACCAGGAGCTTCAGGGCAGGGGCCGTGTCTAGTTCATTTCTGTGTCTCTAGCCCCTGAGGGTGGCTTGGATCTCATTAAGTGTAATGGAGAGTTCAACATGGGCAAGCCACTGCCCTTCTCCAGACCTCAGTTTTCCCCTCTGTGAAATGGATATGGGCCTGGAGGATAGTTCTCCAAGGTCCCTCCCATTCTAGGGTTGATTCTCCCCCAAGCCTCAGTCTCTCCTTCTGTGAGATGGGGTGGTAACACTCCCCACCTCGCTGAGGCTGTGAGGACGCAGTGAGGAGGTGTGGATGAGGGGCCGGGGGCAGCTCCTGCACCTGGGAGGGGCTGCTCCCCTGACAGACGGAGTGGGCAGGGCACCCATCCGCCCACCTCCACCCCAGGACATTGGCCGCCATTTCCTGGAATGCTGCTGAAACATCACTGGTCTAAGCTTTTCAGCCATTGTACCATTTTGTCCTCACAACCCCCAGGGGGGGCTGAGGTGAAGGTCCTGGGTGATCCACATGAAACGCAAACCTCCTGTCCCCCAGCTGCTTAAAGCACCGCAGAGGCCCCCCTGTTCCTAAAGCAAAGCCCCCAACCTTGAGCTCGGCTTTCAAGGTCCTGCAAGGTCAGCTCCTGTCCCGGCCCCTCCGGCCCCACCCACACCGACCTGGGTGTGGAAACTGAGGCTCAGAGAGACGACGAGACTCCCTAGGGCCACCCGCCTGGGGACGGCAGAGCCGGTTTCAAACCCAGGCCCTTCGGGGTCAGTCCCTGGGCTCCGCCGGCCCCCCAGACAGCCCAGAAATGCCGCCTCCAGGTGTATGTGCACACGCCCTCCCCAACCCCCCGTGGGCCTTGTCACAGCTGGCAAAGGCTGTTTCTAGCCGTGTGCTTGGGTTTGACGATCAGAGGGCAGGTAAAACACTGCTCAGCCTGGGGTGTTTATTGACCAGAAGGGGTGGACGGCCCCATCCAGGCAAACGCTCCAGATGGTTGTGTTTCCATGCGCTGGGCCCCGCTGCAGCCTCAGCTCACCCTGATTCGTTTTCCTCCCAAAGGATATGAATCCCTTGATTTAGAAAGGATCTGGGAGAGGCTCTGATCTCTTGTGGCGATGTCTGGGAGAGCTCGAGCGCCTCTGAAGGGGATCAGTGATTCATGGTCACTGTGATTCGGGTCCCAGGCCCACGGTCCACAGGACACTCCCCAGGCTCCTCGTTAAAGAGCTAATTGTGATACTTGATGGCACAGCCGATGTGTCAACCGTGCCCTTTGCTGGGTCTTTAGAGGCATTTTGATGCAGGTCTGTGGGCGCCACTGTGCACTGCGTGGGAGAGCGGAGACCTCTGGGCAGTCTGGTGGGTATAGTCAGCTGCGCGCAGCCCAGCTCACCGGGAGATGGCCTCGGTGAACCCGCTAGAGCCGTGGGTGCTGGGCTCATGGGAGCTCTTTGCCTGCCTCAGTTTCTCCTACAGCTCTTCTCGCAGCAACATCTCTGGGAACTGCTGAACAATGGACACGCATCGATGAGCCAGGAGTCGGAGCCGTCCCCCTTCTCCTTTATTCATCGCTAGTCCCTGAGCTGGGGGTCCACGGAAACACAAATAGGGAGTCCGCCCTCAGGGGCTCACAGGCTGATGGGGGAGGCAGAGGACAAGCATGATGCAGACAGATCTGTGTCATGTTGGGGGTGAGAGTGGGTCTGTAGTTTAGAGGCACTGAAGTGAGGTGGTTACAGGTCAGAGGCTTGTGGGCTTGAGACTTGGCTCTGGCACCAGCTTGCAATGGGACTCTGGGTTGGTTACGTGCCTCCCTGAGCCTTGGTTTTCTCCTCTCTACAATGGGGATTATGTTGGGAATTTCTGTTGCTGAGTGACTGACCAAGATCAAATAGTTATATTTGTGTGCGTGTATATGTATATGTTTACATGTATGTGTATACAACAGTACATATGTATATATGTGTATCTATATGTATATATATGTATCTATATGTATCTCTGTGTATGTATATGTGTATATATGTATGTATATATATGTGTATATATAACAGTAGGTGTGTATATGTTTATAGTATCTTTGTGCATGTATGTTTCTGTGTATGCATATGTATATGTGTATGTATATATAAATGCATATATATGGCAGTACATATGTATATGTGTGTATATGTGTATGTATATGTGTAAGTATGTTTATCTGTGTGTATGTATCTGTTTCTGAGCATGTATGTGTATATGTGTACATATACATATTTACATATGCATATATATGGCAGTACATATGTATAACACTGGGACTGACACTGGCTCACCCTGTGCTGTTTCCTCTGACATATGGATTCTGACACATGGGGTTGAGTGACTATAGCTGAGGAGGCTGCCCATGGTGCCGCTAACTGGCATTTTCTGTGCAGTGTCAGGGACAGAGGTGGCAGCCATCGTTGTCCGTCCCACCACCCCCAGTCAGGCTGCCTGACACTCTAGGTGCTGGCAGCCTGCGGCTGCTTTCCTGTTCCCCATGCAGCTTTTTGAGGTATGAAAATAGATTCCTCTGCCTCCCTATCTCTCCCCAGGTCAAGGGAAAGCGAGGGCAGAACAACTGCCTAGAAAATGCCCTTCAGAAAATACCAGTGTGGATGAATCAGCCTGAAGCATGCACATACATCTATTTCTGGGGTCTCATAGGACCTAAGCTCCCCACTCACTCATGCCTTCATTTAGCTGATATTTATTGAGTGTCTATTATGCCCCAGACCCTCAGGATATTCTTGCTCCTCATCTCACCTCATCTCTGCATCTGGTCCTAATATTTGTCACCTGCAAAAGTGTTTCCACAAAACACCCGCGACCACAACCACAAACATAATTGTTTTGAGACCCCGCATTGCCATGAAATGCTGTGTGGCTCTGGCCCCTCAGGGCCTCCAGCACAGGGCAGGATGCGGTGGGATGAAGAAGAGGCAGCTGTGGTGCCCAGCAGGAGCTTGACAAACTTGCAGTGCCCAGTAGAAGCAGTTATCCCTGCAGATGGGTGTGTGTGTGTGTGTGTGTGTGTAGTGATGGGTAAGAAAATTGGAAGTAAATGGCGACTTCTACTGGATAGATCTGGAAAGCTGACTTGTCCTGTCAGGAAGCATCTGAGATGTTCTCCAGGGAGGCTGCAGATGCCTTGTGGGGGAATTGGATTCTGTTAGGAATAAGCGCATGGGAAATAAAATGGATGGATAGATGAATGGGTGCATAGCTGGTAAGAGGGATGGATAAGGAAAAATGTTGAAGATGGGTGAGATGGACAATAGAAAGGGGATGGATTGGTGATGGACTGAGTGCATAGAGACCTAGATGAATCCAATCTTAGATGGGAGGTGGGGACAATGCGGTTGCCACCTCTGTCCCTGACACTGTCCAGAGCGATAGTTCTCTCCAAATAATGCAAATTATAAGAATAAGGGGCTTGGAGCAAATTCTAATCAAAGGCAGCATCCCAACAATAACCTTTGCTTTTTTTCATTGTCTGTTCCTGCAGCCATGCCATGGAAATTATTTTGACATCTGCTCTGTCCCAGCTTGTTTTGCAAGCTGGGGCTTTAAAGAGGATCTCACTCTCTGGTGGGAAGGCAGACAAACAAAGAATGCGAGCCTCATGCTACGTGCTGAGGGCTCTGAGAGCAGCACGCTCAGAGTTCCCTGGGAAGTATGGTGGATGTGGCGTAGTATGTGCAAACCACTTTTCTGAGCACTCTCGGCGCTCTTACTTTGCTGAAGGTGTGGCATTGTTTACTGCTTACATGATGGCTCCCCTTTGATCATGACTGACTGGCCCAGGTGTAGACCCCTTGTCATCTTCACAGCTATATTTCATCTTAGTCACACCCAAAGGTCATGTGTAGTTAGGTTGAATTTTCACCTGCATGCAAAATAGAAAGTCATCATAGAAAATCTGTTTGGAGAAGTAGAGAAAGGACATATATGAATGCTTGGAGAGAAGAGGAGAAGGAGGGAGATGCTGTCTTGATTCCTTCGGCTTCCCATGCCCGGTACCCGTGAGGTCCAATGGTGCCGCAGCAAACATTATTAAATACTCCTTCATTGGAGCAGTCTCTGGACACCAAAGAGTTTTGACGAGGGTGGTAACAGTGGGAAAGGAAAGACTAATTCCACCAGAGAAGGTGGGATGGTTAGAGAAGGCTTCATGGGAGCTGTGACACTTGAGGGTGGGTTTTGAAGGATAACTAAGAGTTCTCCAGGTATAGGAGGAAGAACACGACATACAATCCAGAAAATGCATGATGGTGAGCACATTCTGTCAAAAGTTAGGTTTGAATATAGTTTGCATTGAGAGTTTAGTCAATGCAGAAGGGGATTAAAAAAAGCAACATTTATTGAGCATATGCCAAGTGGCAAGGACTACCTACAGTTATTTTCATATATCAACTCATTTTGCCTTCACACTGCCCCACAAGTCAGGTAGTATTTTCCCCATTTTACAGACAAGGAAAGTGAGGGTTAGAGAGACTAGTGAAGGATGCACAGCGAATAGGATGGAGGAAGAATTTGAACCTAGATCTGCAGACTCACAGCCTGTGCCCTCCTCATGAACCTCAGCATGATCTCCTATGATGTGGGGAAGATGGGCTGGGCCAGCGGTGAGAGGCTCAATGGGCCCTCTTGTCAAATACCCTGTGGGTCTAGGACACACTTGTCCCATGCAGGAGAAGCCTTGGCGGGTGTTCCAGTGCCTGGCTCCCTCCTTCCTCAGGATACAGCAGATGCTGGGATGCGGGGCCAAAGATGCACGTATCTGCTGGGACAGACACTGTTTGACTGATGGATGTCATTAGGTAGTGTTGTTCTGCTGAGAAACAAAGTGATTCGCGCAAGCTCAGTCAAAACAGCTGAAGGCAGTAGCTGAACAGAAGGGAGAGAGGGAGTGTTATTTTTACTGGCGGCAAGCCAGTGGTTGTGGATCTTTAGCAGTGAGACTTCAGTGCAATGCAAGAGGCCTGGCAGACTAGAGAGGAGGTTGGCCCTCCCCATGGTGGCCAGAGGGAATCCATGGGGAGACTAGAAAGGGGAAAGGGAGGATGAAGGGGTGAAAGAAGAGAGGGGGCAGTGAGAAGAGGAGAGTTAACTGAGAAGAAGGAGGTGGCAGAGGAAAAGGAGAAGTGACTGGGAGAGAAGGGGTGAGCAGGAAAGGGAGGAGAGAAGAGGGACGAGAGGAGGTGGAAACAGAGGGAAGGGGCTGGAGGAGGGGGGAGGGGAATATGGAAGAGGGGGAGGGTGTCCTGGATAGAAGGGGAAGAGGGTGGAGGGGATGGGAGGAGAGAGGGCGGAGGAGACAGCAGAGGGGCAAGGGGAGCAAAGAAGAAGGAAGAGGCAGAGAAGAGAAAAAAGAGGAAGAGGGAGGAAAAATGACCAGAATAATAGTGAGAGGAGCAAGAGGAAGAGGGAAGGAGAGGAGGGGAAAAGAGGGAAAGACTGTAGGAGCGACTGGGGAGGAAGGGGCAGCCACTGAAGCCAGTTTCCAAGGGCTCAGCTTGGCTGAACTCTCCAAATACGTGATGCTCTCAGAAGTTCTGAGATGAAGTGCACCCACCCTTCACGCCTGGCTCACCAGCAGGCAGGCAACCAGGAGACAAGGGGGCCCCATGGCCCAGTTTGTGCTTGTTACAAGCTCCTAGTGGCATCTAGAACAACAGGTTCCCCACTCCCAGCTCTGGTCACACTCAGGAAACAGCTCAGTCTAACTCAAAACCTGGCAGGGTCAAGTCCATGTCAGCCCCTCCTTCTACCTGAGCCAGGACAGTCTGAGGGGCAGGGCTAGAACCCACAGCTAAAGATGCCAGGGGTGGGAAGGGCATTTGAGTTTTAGAATACTTGAATTCTAGGACCAAGATGTTCTCTCTCAACTGACACCATAACTAAGTCTTCACTAAGCCCTTTGATCTTTCTCTTACAAGCTAGTTGGTTCTTGGTGGTAGGTTATGTGGAAACACCAGTTAATTCCATGGGCACAAGCCCACTGTGGCACTTTCCGACCTGTGGAATGAGTTCCTTGACCAGAAACAATGTTGTGCAGAACCATCATGGTGCATAAGACATTTTGTGAGCCCAAGAATGGCAGTGCTTGTAGACGTATTATGGACAGGAAAGGCAAATTCATATCTAGAATGTGTGTCTGTTCCAGTGACGGTGAATCCTGCCCCCTCTGTTATGAAGTGCTGCGATGTAATTAACATGCCACCAAGCATTTGGCTGTCTCCCCTGGGTAATGGGATCATACTGGGGGCTCAGTGTTGGTCTCTGCTATTGGCAGACTAGGCCCTTAGTAGTAAAGCTGGCCAGGTCACCCTTCGTAAAAGGAAGCTGTTTGTATTAAACCTATGCATAGCCTTCTTCCCTGCCACTGTGGCCACTCTGTTTATCAGCCCATTGAACAAGTGCTAGGGTGACTGGGGAAAGGGGCTGAGTGACATCCACCAAGCATGTTATTTTGTTCAGATGACTATTTAGAGCCTTCTCTGCAGTGAATGTCCTTTAAATGACACAGGACATAGTATCTTCATGGTTTGTGATGATTCTGAGAAATTCATGAACCTTGTTCTCAGACTTCCTTGTCACAAATCTTCCATCCTTTTCCTTTTAATTCACTGATCATCCAGCCAAACCCATGAATTAGTGTAGATTCATATTCCAGGCCTGGAAGACAGGGACAACCTCAGAGTGCTGACATGTCACACTCAGAGTTCTGCCAAACTGGAAGATTTTTCTTCACTTTCTTTCAAGATCCCTCCTGAGTGGGGCTATAATCTACAGCCATCCACTGTTTGATGGCAACATGCAGATTCATCCATAAACCAGGCTCGAGTTTGTTCTTCAACAAGAAGTTTGTTCTTCTTCAATAAACAGGTCATAAGAGACTCCCCATGAAGCCACAGGCAGGGAGGCAATGTGCAAGGAGTTTGAGCTACCTGCTCATGCAACTTACCTGGACCCGCCCAGTCTATTATATACCATCTCCCCTCCATATTAAATTGCCGCTGCACACACTTGATGTTCTGGCTAGGTGGCCCAGGCAACATCCAGTCCATGATGAGAAGCTCAGGTCACTTGGTCACCTGATGTACCATGTTTAGACATTACAGATCTTCCTTGATTTATGATGCGGTTATGGCCCAAGAAATCCATCGTAAGTTGAAAATATTATAAGTTGCAAATGCAGGTAATACACCCAACCTACTGAACATCATAGCTTAGCCTAACCGACCTTAAACATGCTCAGAACACTGACATTAGCCTGCATTTACATTAACTGGGCAAAATCATCGAACACAAAGTCTATTTTAGAATGAAGTGTTGAATATCTCATGTAATTTATTAAATACTCTACTGAAAGTGAAAAACAGAGTGGTTCTATGGGTACAGAATAGTTGTATCGATTGTTTACCCCTGTGATTGTGTGGCTGATTGGGAGCTGCGGCTCGCTGCCACTGCCCAGCATCACGAGAGAGTATCTTACAGCATACCGTTAGCCTGGAAAAGGTCAAAATTCAAAATTTGTTGTATGGTTTCTACTGAATGCATATCACTTTTGCACCATTGTAAAGTCAAAAAATCGTAAGTCAGACCATCATTAAGTCAGGGGCCATCTGTAGTATTTACCAAGGCCCACTAACAAGAAGGAAGCTATTTCTCAACAAAGGAATAGCTATCTTCAGAAGAAGTCAAGGATTTTTGCGCCAAAAGACTAGAGAGTCTGTGCTGTGATTCTTCTATTCGTACTTGTCAAAGGCTCCACTCTCTACAACACCCTTATTTGCCTCTGACACTTCACCTGGATCTGCTGGATCTTAAAGCCCAAGTGGAGGAGCTTGGAAATGACTGTAAGGACCCTCCTGGGGCAGGACTGTGTGTCAAGGTTGGATACTCAATGTTAAGGCAGGTAGGAAGCAAGTGGGGAGAGCAAACCATCAGGCGCCCGTGACGCAGCCGTGGCTCAAGCATCTGGGGCTGGATGCATGCGTCTAATTTGTGCTAGAGAGACCCAGCTCAGCCTCAGACAGTCCTGGACCTAGAGATTGTCATACTGAGTGAAGATAGAGATTGTCATACTGAGTGAAAATTGTCGTACTGAGTGAAGTAAGTCAGACAGAGAAAGACAAATATCATATGATATCACTTATATGTGGAATCTAAGAAAAGACTACACATGAACTTATCTACGAAACAGAAAGAGTTACAGATGTAGAAAATAAACTTATGGTTACTGGGGGGTAAGGGGGGGAGGGAGAAATTGGAAGATTGGGATTGACACATACATACTACTATATATAAAATAGGTAACTAATAAGGACCTCCTGTATAGTACAGGGAACTCTACTCAATTCTCTGTAATGGCCTAAACGGGAGAAGAATCTAAAAAAGAGTGGATATATGTATATGTATAACTGATTCACTTTGCTGTACACCTGAAACTAATACAACATCGTAAATCAACTATACCCCAATAAAAATTTTTAAAAAGGTATGGCTCTACCTGGAGACTAACAATCTCCCCATCACCCGTGGAGCCCTTCTTTGAGCCAGAACAGTGTTGGAAGTTCAACACATGTCATTGCATTTAACCTTAAAGCAACTCTGCAGACAGATATTATTGTCTCCGCATACAGATGGGGAGATGGAGACACAGAACAATATGCTGACTTACCCAGGCCACTCTGCAGTGACGCGCAGAGCCAGGATGAGGCCTCGGCTGTCTGACCTGGGAGTCAGAGGTGCTTTGACAAGAGGCCTCCGTTGAGCCACCTAACCACTCGGAACCTCAGTTTCCTCATCTGTGAAATGGGGGTTCATTCTGCAGCAGGTATTTGTGGAGCAGGCACAGAGCTGGGCTTAGGAATAGTAATTCCTGCTCCGTATGGTTTGATTAAATAAAATGAATTTATAATTTGCCCATCCCTGCATCATACACACAGTAGAATCTCAATAAATTGTATTTCTTTTTCCTTTTCAAAATCCATATCATTTTCCCATCATGGGCACATGTAGGATGGGTCAGTCGCTGCCTGGCAGGCTGAAACCTTCTTCCCCTCTTCACACTTCTGCACTTTATGTGCTGATAACATAGTTCTAACGCATTTATAAACATCAGGGTATCTTCTGCAGTCATTATCTTTTAGAGGAATATAAATTGTCTTCACGATCTGACAAACTTGCGGTTGTTCTAAGGCTCAGATGTGGTGCTGTAGGAGGGAGGTGAGGGGGAGTCTGAAGAGGCTTGGATTCATTTCCCTGGGCTGGGTAAGAAATTATACAAACCACGTGGCTTAAAACAACGGACACTTATTCTGTCACAGTTCCGGAGGCTAAAGTTCTGAAATCAAGGCATTGGCAAGGTTGGTTCCTTCTGGAGGCTCCGAGGGAGAGTCCGTTCCGCGCTTCTCTCCCAGCTTCTGGGGCTGCCGGCCGTCCTGCTCATTCTTTGGCTTGTGGCTGCATCACTCTCAGCTCTGCTTCTGTCTTCACATGGGCTTCATCTCTGTGTGTTTCCTTTTCTGTCTCTTATAAGGATACTTGTCATTGATTTCAGGCCCACCCTAATCCAGGCTGATCTCATCTTGAGATCCTTACCTTAATTACATCTACAGAGACTCTTATTCTGAGGTTCCAAGTAGACACGTCTTTTGGGGGCCACTATTCAGTCCACTACCAGGCTACTCGCTGAATGCCAGTTCTGCCTTGGCCTTGGGCAAGTCACTTTCCCTCCCTGGGTCTCAATTTCTCTTAGGTCATCTCTAAAGTTGTTTATATTTAGAATGTTCCAATAGGGTGAAAGTCCCAGGAAGTGGTCAGACCAAACTTTCTTCATTCAACAGTGACGTTCCTTCTCTGTGCTGGGCTCAGTGCTATATCCCAGGGAGACCGATGACCTCCAGCCTCGTACCCCCAGCCGCTAAGAAAAGAGGCTAGAGAGAAAGCGGACTTGACGGGAGGCGATTACAGCAGACTAGAGCAGGTGTTCCATAGGGTCAGGGTCTGCTTCATTCAGACCATCACCAGGCCTGGTCCCGAGCAGGGGCAGGATAATTCTTTTTTTAAAATCATTTTAGGTGGTGATTTTTTTTTTTTAAACTTTGGGTTTATTTATTTATTTATTTATTTATTTATTTATTTATTTATTTATTTATTTATTTATGGCTGTGTTGGGTCTTCGTTTCTGTGCGAGGGTTTTCTCTAGTTGCGGCAAGCAGGGGCCACTCTTCATCGCGGTGCGCGGGCCTCTCACTGTCGCGGCCTCTCTTGTTGCGGAGCACAGGCTCCAGATGCGCAGGCTCAGTAATTGTGGCTCACAGGCCTAGTTGCTCCGCAGCATGTGGGATCTTCCCAGACCAGGGCTCGAACCCGTGTCCCCTGCATTGGTAGACAGATTCTCAACCACTGCGCCACCAGGGAAGCCCCTGGATAATTCTTCACTGATATGTTTTGCAGCTGATAAGAGCTATGAGAGGGTGCCCCAGATATTTGTTCCCAGATGTTTGTTTCCAGAGCACAGAGGGGCAACTGGCCATGTCTTGGAGGGCCCAGATGGCTTCCCAGTGGAGGTGGTGTTCCAGCCGAGGCCTGGAGATTGAGTGACAGTGAATGAGGGGGTTGGTGGGGGCTAGGGTACTGCTCTGGGTACACGGGGCAGAGGTGAGAGACAGCTTCATCCCCTCTAGAACAGACAAGTGGTTCATAAAGGCAGTGTAGAAGGTGACACAACTTGCCTAGGTCCTGTGTCTCATAAAAGGTAGAGCCCAGATGACCCCTGGGAGTCAGACTCCAGAGCTGTTCTCAGGATAACTCCTCACTCTGCCATTTTGACACCATTACACACAGTTAGATCACAGTTATTAGAGTATATGTCATAACCCCCATTTTACAGATGAAAATGAAGAGCATTGGTTTCCTATTGCTGCTGTAACAAATTATTACAAATCTGGTGGTTTAAAACAGTACAGAGTTTTTCTCTTACAATTCTGGAAGATAGAAGTCCAGACTCAGTCTCACTGAGCTAAAGTCATGGGGTCAGCAAGGCTGATTCTTTCTGGAGGCTCTAGGGGAGCACCCACTTCCTTGCCTTTTCTGCTTCTAGAGGCTGCCCACATTCCTTGGCTCACTGACCTTTCCTTGATCTTCAAAGCAAGCATCGGGCTTCCCTGGTGGCGCAGTTGTTGAGAATCTGCCCGCTAATGCAGGGGACACGGGTTCGAGCCCTGGTCTGGGAAGATCCCATACGCCACGGAGCAACTCGGCCCGTGAGCCACAACTACTGAGCCTGTGCGTCTGGAGCCTGTGCTCCACAAGAGAGGCCGCGACAGTGAGAGGCCCGCGCACCGCGATGAAGAATGGCGCCCGCTTGCCGCAACTAGAGAAAGCCCTCGCACAGAAACGAAGACCCAACACAGCCATAAAAAAAAAAAAAAAAAAAAAGAGTATATGCCAAAGCAAGCATCGTAGCCTCTTCAAAGCACTGAACTTGTCCTCTGCTTATATCATCATATGTCCTTCTCTACCCCTGCTTACATCGTGTTCCCTTACTCTGACCTTCCTGCTTCCCTCTTACAAGGCCCATCGTGCTTACGCTGGATCCACTTGGATAATCCAAGATAATCTCCCCATCTCAAGATCCTTAACTTAATTATTCCTGCAAAGTCCCTTTTCCCATGTGAGGTAACATATTCACAGGTTCTGGAGATTAGGACAGGGACATCTTTGGGGGGCTGTCACTGAGTCTACCACACGAGGCTTAGACATGGCTGAGATGTGAGTCCCAAGATTTAGACCTATGATTAGTATACAGAGCACTCAGTGCTAACCATTGTACCGCAGTTCCTCCTTCCCTTTCTACAGGGAAGTCCCGAGCTGCCCAGTGAACCACAGCCCAATTTCAGACTCAAGAGGGTAGATCTGTGAATTGAGGTCTCACTGGGCATTTGCCCTATGGGGCAGGTATGACAGATACTGCAACCGCTGTTGTATTTGAAGCAAATGATCCCTGCAGAGCCAGGAGGTTTGTGGCTCAGAGAACTGGATGATCAGGTGATGAGGTCACTCTCTCTGTGACGTCCCCCTGTGGGCCACCCCTCCTCCCTTTCACTGCTCCACAGGGACCAACGAAGCAGCAGAAGCACCAAATAGATTTTCTGTGGATCTGGCCTCCATTGGGAGCAGCTTTAAGGATAGTGAAGGATGAGAAAAAAATTCCAAGACTTTACTCGGCAGGGGCCGGAGGGGTGGATGCACAGTTTACCAAGTGCCCACATGTGCCTGTGTCTCCTTAGATTCTCAAAACCTCCCCGGGAAGTTGGTGAGATGGGGGTGTTGCTCTCCCCTGGAAGCTGTGGCTGTAGCATGGATACGCACCGCTCCCCAGGCATACCCCAGCCTCTGCAGGAGTGGTTGAGAGTCTCCCGTGTACATGGCAGTGGGTGTTGTGGAATTGGTGAAGGAGGAAAGATTTGGGAGACAGGGGCATGGGCCCTGGGGAGACCTCTCTGAGTTGCCTCAGGAACATAGACCAAGGGGAGAGAGAGGAGGAGAGACATCCAACAGGTACCACATGGTAAGTGTAGCTCACCTGGCCAGGTGCCATAGACACGTGGCAGGGCCTGGGCCTCCTTCTTCTCTGTGCACCTGGAGTGGCACAAGTCCTGGCACCAAGCAGGGGTCTGTAATGGCCAAGGAATGAATAGATGAATGGATAAATGAATGGATGAATGGATGGATGGATGGATGAGTGGATGGATGGAAGATGAATGAATGAATGAATGGATGAATGGATGGGTGAATGGATGAATGGATGGATGGATGAATGAATAAGGAGAGTAAGAAAGGGAGTGCAATATGGTGGTTAGGAGAGCCAGGCCTAGAGAGCCTCTGGAACCAGGCCTGGGTTTAAATCTTGGCTCTGTCAGTTGTTAGCTGTGATCTTGACCCAGTTTTATCCTCTGAGCTGCAGTTTCCTCATCTGTAAAATGGGAATGATAATAAAATCATCTATCTCATAGGGCTATTGCGAGAATCCCAGGAGCCAATGGGTGAAGGCACTTAGATCCAGCCCCGGCCCATCATGAGCTCTCAGTAAATCCTAGTTATTATTACGACAAGGACGGTTTCTAGATTCCTGGAGTGCTTAAATATAGCAATTGATAAATTGCAGCAGAAAGGAGGTTCCTGCTGGTGTCTGGCTTAAAGTCTTCATGCTGCAGCTTGATCCTCACGCCTCTCACTCGCCAGCCACGCTTCTCATCTCAGACCTTCCAGGAGGGCAGATTCAGAACTGATGGCACGCGCAGCCCAGATCACACTGAGAGGCCCAATCAGTCAGTGCATCTGCAGCCCTGAAGTGACTCCCGCCTCAAATCAATGATGTTTACAAAGTTGGGAGGGAGGATTGTGATTTCTTTTTCCTTCGTCCATCTCCTTTCTGGAACAAGCAACCATCTCTCTTGCAAGCAAATGCCTGCTTCTCAGGCCCTGGGAGGCTGGTGGGATCTGTCTGGGTGGGTCCTGATGTCTTGTTTCAGTTCCGCACCTGGACTGAGCCCTGGGTGAGGTGCTTCACACCTGGGACTTCACCCCTCCCCCAGCAGCCCTGTGAAGTACAGTTTCAGGAGGGTTGAGTTACTTACCCAACAATGCAGAGCTATGAAATGACAGAGCCTCAATTGGAGCCTGGGACTCTGATTGCACCCAGCAGCTAACACCTGTTGAGTTCTGTTACTGCTCTAAATGCCCGTATTCAGTATGGCGAATGGTCATCTCCATTTACAGATGACGAAACTGAAGCTCAGAGTGGTAAAGTAACTGACCCCCAGTCACCCAGAGGTAAATGGATTTGCTGGCATTCAAAGTCAGGAAGTCTGTTTTCCAAACCCCCCACTCTAAATGCCTAAGCTTCCGCTGCCTGGCAAGTCCGTGCTCTTCGTGCTTCTACATGCCACTCCGTGTTGTCCATCCCACCCATTTCCATCTGATGCTAGAATTGCCTCTCAGGAGCCTGTGCCTGACCCCGTCCCTACCTGGAGTTCACTGCCCTCGGGTACCGCTTTCCTTCCGTAGGCTTGTCACTCAGCGCAGCTCAGTGACTCACTGAGGTCACCCAGCTTAGAAAATTCCAGAGCAGAACTTGAACCCAGGTCTATCTGGCTCTAAAGCAGATTGATCCTCTTCTTCCTGAGCTATGGTGTCCCTCAAAACAATCAGGAAATCTGCCAAAGGCAGAGAGGTTAGGTGAGTTGCTGGAGAGGGGGAAGACAGGTGCCACAGGCCACTGTGAGCCTAAGAACTGGGGAGGGTTTGAGAAGGGGCCACATCCTGATGGGTGGATGGGATCCAGGAGGCCAGAGGGAAGGGAGGGCCCGCAGGTACCCAGGCAGAGGTGAGAAGGTGAGATGGAGGAGCCATGGAAAAACAGCACAGCCAGGTAGGTGAGGGGGAAGAGGAGAGCAGACAGGAGGAGGAGCTGACCAGAGAAGGATGGACCCAGACGCATGGGGACTTCGGCATTAGGCTGACCTTGGGCTTGAAGCTCAGCTCCACTTCTCATGGCTTCTCCATCCTCTGGGGCCTTCTCGCCTCTGCCTGGGTACCTGTTGGTCCCTCCCTCTCTTTGGCCTCTTGCAGTCTGTCCATCCATCAGATGTGACATTTCTTGAAACCCTCTCCAGTTCTCAGGCTCACAGATGCTGGTGGGGAAGGGGATACTTCACAAAGGGTAACTAAGAATAACGATAACAATGCAGCCAGGCAATTATGCTACAAGTTAAGGATGGACATACAATCACGACACCCTGACTACTCCCCCACACTCTGCCAAAAATTAATCTTGCCTTTAAAGAGCTCCATTTCCCCAGAGGATGAACCACCATATTAGAGAAGGCCCTTCCCTGCAAAGATAGAACAAGCAGACCAATAAAACTCCCCTGGTTTTGGCATTGCTTTGGAAATCGATGAGCTATGACTGCAAATCCAGCCTCTGTTGGCAGCTGCCTAATTTTAGCTGGATCTTTGCAGGCTTCTCACTGGGCTCATCCGCCCCCGCGACTGGCAGAACAGTTCCCAGAGCATCATTGATCTTTTGACTAAAGTGTCCTAATGAAATACAAATCTGTTTTCACTTAAAAAGCCATCTGTCATGGCAGCACAGAAGAAATGCTACCAGGAGAACAATAACCATAATTTCATTTTAAGACTCAACCTTCCTCCTCCTTTTCCTGCCAGAAAAAAATCAATATCTTTTACTGTTTCATTTTGTCGCAGAGCAATCGGGGGAAAGCCATCAATAGGGTGCTAAAGGTATTTTCAATTATATGCAAACTCCCTGTTTTAAGGGCCCTTGGCCTCTTGGAATGAGTTAGCACCTATTTGCATGAGGGAGTTAGCCAAAACTTATTCTGTGTTTCTGTCCTGGGGCACTCTGCCTGGGTAAGTGGCTAAGGGGGTGACAGGTGTGCAGGATTCCCAGAGGGCCTGGGGTCCCAGAATATGCAAGCACCAGCCCTACAGAGCATCAGGCATTCCTGGGTGGAATGGGCAGAATAGGCAAAACTGATCACTGTCTTGCAGCCCAGAGCCCAGGTGGTGGGAATTTCCAGGAAAGGGAGGAGGGAAGGTCTGCTGCTTGCAGGGGGAGAGTGGGCAGCACATGTTTTCCTGGCAGGACTGGGTCATCAAGCCTGACCCTCTGAGTGCCCAGTCACCTCATCCTTTTAAGTGGGACCTTTGAGACACAAGGAGGAAGAACTGACTTGTCCCAATGTCAGCCAGCAAGTTGAGAGCAGAAAGAGGAAAGCAGGCATTCCCTCTAGTTAGCTCCTTAGGGAGAGATGGCACTTTAGGCATTGAATATTGGGGATATATATGTCTTTCCAGCCTGCATTTTACATGCCCCGAAGTCTGGACTTATGTTGGAAGATACTTTAGGTATATTTTAAAAAATCAATTTTATTGAGATGATGTAGACGTAATAAAGCTCAGCAATTTTAACTGTACGGTTTGATGAGTTTTGACATATGTATATAGTTTTTTAACTATCTCCACAATCACAGTGTTCACATTTCCATTAACCCCCAAATTCCTTCCTGCCCTTTTGCAGTCAATCCCTTCCAATAACCCATAGCCTTTGTCAACTAATCTGCTTTGTCACTAAGTTTTTTTCTTTTCTAAAATTTCATGAGAATGAAATTGTACAGTATTTAGTCTTTTGTGTCTTTTTAAAATTCGGCACAACGACATTAAGATTCATCTATAACATTTATCAGTTGTTTTTATCTTTTTTTTGGAGCAGTAGTCCATTGTATGGATATTCCACATTTTGTTTATGTATTCATGAGCTGATGAACTTTTTTTTCCAGTTTTTGGCTAGTATGAATAAAGGGACTATAAATATTCTCACACAAGTCTTTGTGTAGATGTTTGTATTCTTTTCTCTTGGTAAATTAGTGGAATGAGTCAATCATATAGTAGGTGCATATTTAACTTTTAAAAAATCGTCAAACTGACTTCTAAAGTTATACCATTTTGCATTCCCATCAGCAATGTATGAGAATTTCAGAGGTTCAACATTCTTGTCAACAATTAGTATTGTCAGGCTTCTTAACTTTAGCCATTTTATTGGGTGTATGGTGCTACCTCCTTGTGGTTTTAAGTTGCATTTCCCTAATAGCAATGATGTTGATTACCTTTTTCAAATGCTTATATGCCATTATATATTTTCTTTAGTGAATTATCTATTCAAATCTTCTACCTATTTTATTGTTGACTTGTTAGTGCTCTTTATATATTCTTGATGCATATGAATTTTACAGTCAGACTGTCCATTTCAACAAAATGTTAGTTGAGATTTTTATTGGGATCACATTGTATCTGTATGTCAATTTTGGGATAATTTACATCTTCATAATATTGTTTTCAGTTCCATGAACATGGGATATTCTTCATTTATTTGGGCTTCCTTTAATTTCTGTCAGCAATATATTTTTTAAAATTTCACATGTTTTGCTAGATTTATCTCTTCATGTGACATTCTATAATGGTATATGTTATATAGTATGTTTTAAATGCATTTATAAATGGTATCTTGACAATCTTAGCCTTTTAATTTCAATTTTTAGATCATTCCATTTAAGGTAATAATAGATATGGTTGGATTTAAATCCACCATATTACTATTTGTTTCTGTTTGCTCCATCTGTCCATATCTATTCTACTTATACTGCCTTCCATTGAATTAATTAAATTTTAATAAATTCATTTTAATCTCTATTATTGGTTTATTAGCTATATTACTTATATTTATTTATATTTTTACTGGTTGCTCAAGCATTTATAATGTACAACTTTAATTTATCTATCTGTAAATAATACTATAATAGTATAAGAACTTTATAACAGTAAACTTACATTTCCCCCCTCATGCTTTGTGCTATTGCTTTCTTACCTTTTACTTCTACATATATTACAAAGCCCACAATACACTGTTATTGTTTGTACTTTAAACAATCATCCTAAAGAGTAAAATATGAGAAAAAATCATGTTTACCGTTCTAGCTCTTGTCCTTCAGTTGTGTAGATCCTAATTACGATGTGTTATCATTTTCCTGTACCCCTAGGACTTTCTTCAACATTCTTTGAAGGGCAGGTCTGCAGGTGTTGAATTCTCTCATCTACTCTGAAACAGTCTTCATTGCTTCCATTTTCAAATATTTCCACTGGGTATACAATTCTATGTTCATATTTTAAAATTTAATCTTTCTTTCCATTAAGGATTCTGGGAGATTTTTGATTGCTGATTCAATCTTCTTCCTAGTTTTGGATCTATTCAGATTTTCCATTTTCTCATATTTTTTAAGATGTCAAAGCAATCTATAGATTCAATGAAATCCTTAAAAATCCCAATCCCATTTTTTTGCAGAAATAGAAAAATCTATCCTAAAATTCATATGGAATCTCAAGGAAACCTGGATAGCCAAAACAATTTTGAAAAAGAAGAACAAAACTAGAGGACTCCCACTTCCTGATTTTAAAACTTACTACAAAGTTACGGTAATTAAAACAGATTGGTACTGGCATAAAGACAGACATGTAGATCGAAATAACAGAATAGAGAGCCCAGAAATAAATCTTTGCATATATGGTCAAATAATTTTTGACAAGGGTGCCAAGATCATTCAATGGAGAAAGGAGAGTCTTTTCAAAAAGTGATGCTGGAGAAACTGAACATCCACACACAAAAGAATGAAGTTGGACCTAATGCCATATACAAAAATTAACCCCAAATGGATCAAAACCTAAATGTAAAACCTAAAATTATATAACTCTTAGAAGAAAACATGGGGCAAAAGTGTCATGACATTGGATTTGACAGTAATTTCTTGGATATGACATCAAAGGCACAGGCAACAAAAGAAAAAACACAGACAAGTTGGACTTCATGAAAATTTTAAAATCTGTGCACCAAAAGAGAATGTCAACATAGTAAAAAGGTAACCCACAAAATGGAAGAAAATTATTTGCAAATTATATATCAGCTGTATTGAAATTTTAATTAGGGTATAATGTCCTTCTTTGTCTCTTATGACTCTTAAAATTTAAAATCCATTTTGTCTGATATTAATACAGCCACTCCTACTCTCTTTTAGTTATCATTCCCTCATTTTCAACTTATTTGTGTCTTTTGGTCTAAACTGAATCTCTTGTAAATAGTTTGTTTATGTATTTTTATCCATTCTGCTGATGTCTGTCTTTTGATTGGAGAGTTTAATTCATTTAAATTACTTCTGTAATTTTGCTATTTGTTTTCTATATGTCTTACAGCTTTTTTTGTTCCTCATTTCCTATATTACTGTTCTCTTTTGTGTTTAGTTTATTTTCTGGTAATGAAATGTTTAAATTCTTTTCCAGTTTCTTTGTGTATATTCTATAGCTATTTTCTTTATGGTTACAATGGGGTTACAGTTAACATCCTAAAATTATAACACTCTAATTTGAACTTTTTAAAATAAATTTATTTATTTATTTTTGGCTGCATTGGGTCTTTGTTGTGACATGCGGGCTTTCTGTAGTTGTGGAGAGCAGGGCTACTCTTTGTTGCAGTGGGCGTGCTTCTCATTGCGGTGGCTTCTCTTGTTGCAGAGCATGGGCTCTAGGAGTGCGGGCTTCAGTAGTTGTGACACGAGGGCTCAGTTGTTGTGGCTCGCAGGCTCTAGAGCACAGGCTCAGTAGTTGTGGCGCACGGGCTTAGTTGCTCCGCATCATGTGGGATCCTACTGGCCAGGGATCGAACTCGTGTCCCCTGCATTGGCTGGCGGGTTCCTGACCGCTGCACCATCAGGGAAGTCCTCTAATTTGAATTTATATCAGTTTAACTTCAATAACTTACAAAACTCTGCTCCTTTATAGCTCTGTCTCCACCTCTTTTGATTCCGAAGTCAAAAATTACTTTTTTACACATTGTGTGCCTCAAAACATAAATTCATAATTCTTTTAAATACATTAGAGGCTTTAATTATGTAGAAAACAGAATGTGGAGTTACAAACCAAAGTTACAATAATACAAACTTTTAGCTTAATAATTTTTAAAATGTGTTATTTCCTTAAATCATGTGGAAAACAAAAGGTGGAGTTGCAAACCATTGTTACAACATTATCAACTGTTTGTTGTTCCTTTTTTTTTTTTTTTTTGCAGGGACAGTTTCTGTTTATTTTCTTCCTTTGAATAGAGCATACTTTCCTGTTTCTTTGTATGCCTCATAATTTTTGTTGAAAACTGGACATTTAAATCTAATGATGTGAGAACTTTGAAATTAGATTCTCCCACTCCCCCAGGGATTATGTTTTTGTTAGTTTTGTTTTGTTTGGCTGTTTATTGTTTTAGTGATTAATTGCTGTAAGCTGTCTCTGTGCTAAGGATCAGCCTGAGGTATAAACTAAAGGTCTTCTCAGGTCTTTTTTGAATCTCTCCCTGGGCATGCATGGTCACTTTCTAATTTTCCCCATATATGTAATTGTCTTTGAATGTTCTAGTCTTTAATGTCTGGTTCCCAAAAGGGGAAAATGAGAATAATGAAAATGGGAGGAAAAAAGTGCCAGCCCTTTAGGTCCCCTGGCAATCACTTCAGCTGGAGGAGAAGGGGCCTGCAACAATTAGTGGAGGTTCCACAAGAATGACTGCCCACCTCTTTGCACCTCTGTCATCAGAAGCATCAATCAGTGATCAGAGCACTGATCTCTGACATTTAGAGGACAGGGTCCTTTTTGCCTACCTTGGCTCCTGCAAGTTGTGTTCAAATTGTTTGAAGAACGTGTGCATAACTTCCTCCCACCTGGTTGGGAATGGGGGATGGGTGCTGCCACTGTGCTAAGAGCTTAATTCAACCAGAATTTACTATCCAAGACCTCCCCTGGAAATTGAAAACCTTAAACAGACCCCAGAATTCTAAAACAGCTACCAGGCAGATTCTGCCAGTGCAATTGCCGTCTAGGTGGGGAGGCAGATTCCTGGTGCTTCTTTCTCTGCCGTCTTCCTGTGATTCATTGACCATTGTTTCTCAAAATATTTTTTCCTGTCCCCAACCTTCCCCCATATCCTCTTCTTCTGGAACTTCAGTTATAGGTATGTTGGGCCATTTGATGTTGTTCCATAGGTTACTGATATTTTATTCATTCTTTAATTCTTCAGGTTTTTTTCTCTCTGACTTATTTTGGATAATTTCCTTTGTTATGTCTTCAGTTTTGCTGATCTTTTCTGTTTCAGAATCTAATATGCTGTTTATCCCATCACTTGTAAAAACAATTTTTTTTTTTCATTTCAGAAATTATTGGTTTTCAGTTATAGATGTTTTATTTGGGTTTTTTAAACAGCCTGATTTTATTATCTTTTGCTTTCTTAAACATAGAGAGTATATTTACAGTAGCTGTTTTAACATCCTTATTTACTATTTCCAATATGTCTGTCATTTTAGGATTCCTTTCTATTTTTGTTTGCTTGTTTGTTTGTTTGTCTGTTTTTGGTGGTTATAAGTCGTATTTCCCTGCTTCTTTGAATGTCTTGTAATTTTTTGTTAGATGCTGGACATTGTGATTATGTGTTTTTGGCTGCTAGATTTTTTCATATTTCTATCAATAGTACTGAATTTTCTTCAGGGAAACAGTTAAATTATTTTAAATCAGTTGGATACATTTGAGACTTGCTTTTAAGTTTGTTACAGCAGATAGAGAACAGAGTTTATTTTAGGGCTAATTAACACCATTTCTAATCCAATAGCCTTCTGAGGCTTCTACATCATGTTTTATTTATATTGAGGTCTTTCCACTCTAGCAGACAAGAACAAAAGTGCTCCCCAGCCCTGTGAAATCTTCAAGAATTTCTCTGTATTCCCTATGCTGCTGGTTCTTTCCCTGGCTCTGGGCACTTTCCTGTCACGTGTACACAGATCATTACTCACATAAATTCTTGAGGGGATCCTTCTGTACGTCTTTGGAGCTCCCTCTCTGTGCAGCTCCCTCTTCTCCAGTGGTCTGTTTTCCCAGTTTTAGCCACATTGACCTTCTCAAAACTCTGGTATCTTTCTCCTCAAATCATCAAAACTGCCAGGCTCTGTTGGAATTCTCATTTCATTCTTTGCAGCCTGGAAGCCACCTCCAGGGAGTGAGCCAGGACAGTCATAAGGCTCAGTTAACTTGTTTCCCTTCTCCCTGTGATCACAATCCTGTGCAGCCAGTTATCTAATGTCTATTGTTTGACATGTTTTGTTCACTTCTTAGTTGCTTAACATGGGAGGGTAAGTTCCATTCCTGTTAGTTCATCATGGCCAGAAGCAAAAATCTCACATAATTTCCCTGTGGTTTTTATGTATATTTTTATGTCATTATCATTGAGTCCATTTTTTTCAAAATTGAATTCGACATAGAACCCCCGAATCTACAACTGATGGCCATAGAGCTTCTCAGAGTGAGTGAAAAAGGGGTCTGAGGCTGCCTACATCTGCTCTCCCTTCACCCCTACTCTGACCCCCCCAACGTATCTCAAGGGAGGCAAGCCAGCGAACACATTTGGCTTACGAGATAAACTTTATCCCCTTTAGCCTGGTATTCAAGGGCCTTTGCTGCATGTCCCCTCTGACCCCCTCACCTCATCTCCTGGCCCTCTGCTTTACTCTGCTCACCCCCATGAGGTTGCTCCCTACTTGATACTCCAGCTCCATGGAGCTTTTTACCATCCCCTTATGCACCTCTGTGCCTTTGCTTGTGCTGTTCCTTCTATTCCCACCTGGCCAGTAGACAGCATTACATCTCACATAGGACCAGGCAGTGAAGTTAGCACATACCATTGAGATGCAGAGTGCTGGGCAAAACTGCCTTCATTCTCTAAGTCACTATCTATTTCCTTTTTAAAAATCTTATTGAACACGTATAGCTGAAGTCATAGAAGTGTCCTTTGTCTACACTGATTGCTAAGCTCTTCAGCATCTTATTCAATTTTTAAACTATAAAACTATTCTCAGCTTTCACACAAGCCTGACACATAGTAGTTTGTCAATAAATATCTGTAGAATAAATGAGGGAAGAGGCACAGGATTTCAGGAGGGAGGAATCACCTGAGCAGAGGAAACAGGCCAGAATAAGCATGGCTCAACTGGGGAACAGGGCAAAGAACAGAGCAGATTTAAGACGGGAGGAGAGATGATAGGCACAGGAGAAAGGGCCTCGATTAATCTCTGCATTCAAATTCTGACTACTCTTTTCTGTGTGACTTTGGGTAAATTACTTAGCTTCTTCGGGCCTCTGTTTTCCATAAAATAGGGATCAAAATGTCTACCTCACAGTGTTCTTGTGGAGTTGAAACAGAGTATGCATTAGGTCTTACAATATGAAATGATTGATATTTGACTATTTTTGACCTATAAATGCTACAGAAGCCTAAGCCCAGGTGACAAAAATCCCAGGAGGCCCTGTCCCTCCTCAGCCCTGACTGCCCCCTCCAGGGATGAGGTCCACATTTGAATGTGTAAGGGTTGTGGCTCTTTTGCATCAGAAGCTAACATGTCTGCTGTCCCTGCTTTAACTGTGCCCTGCTGGCCTGTTCAGAGCCTGGCGTCCTCTCAGGTGGCACCAAAGAGCCTGCGACCTGGGAAGCACAGAGGATTTCTCAGATGTTGCCACAAGGCAGCTGCAGCTAGCATTGCAGATCAAGGCTTCAGGGCTCTCATTTTCTTTATTTTTCCAGACAATTGAAGCCTTTTAACTGACAATTTGCCTCATACCAGATGAATGTGGGAACTGGATTTCTGCAAGGCAGGTCTTGGCAAGGTCCCCAATGGATGTGTGAACCTTTCCCATGTCCAGAGCTCCCAGGACGCCTTTGAGGAGGTGGGGACGGGGAGCAGGAGGGCAGGAGCCTGGAGGGAGAAGGCGGATGAAGTGGAGCTGCCAAGCAGTCTGTTTACTCCCATTCGCTGCAGGTTACCTTTAAATGGGATAAAATCATCCTCTAATCCCCTTTATCTCTGTTCAGCACTTCTAGAAAAGAACTACTTGACATTTTAGGTGAATGTAAATATGTAAGAATGAAAGGCGCATGATACTCAGTGGCAACTGTAGGATGGAGAAATCTGAGAGCATGCACAGTATGTGCCTCCTTCATGGCTTGAAAATGGAACCAGGTGAGGTGAAGGGGGAGCTGATGCCTTGACTTTTACTACGTAAAGGTAGTATCAGCTACTTTTACGTACAGCTGTATAAGTTCAAAAAAGCTATCCTATATGTATGTACAAAAGTTGTTTATACACAGGTCTGTACATAAGGGTCTATACATTTATTTCCTCGGAACTCTTAAGGTGCCACCTCTTGGTGAAGACATCAACACTTCATTCACATATCTTACAAAAAAAAAGTCTGTTTCCGGGACTGACAACACTGCATCTTGTATTCAGACCATGTAGGCTCCACTCGATCGGTTAAGTTCCTTCCATCATAATGCAGACCACACCAGGTGCCTGGGTGCCCTTAAACAGCTTCGCACAGAGTGCTGCAAAGTAAGAGCCCATAAACCAACATGAGATGAGGAAGCAGAGTCCTGACCAGGGTTCCACGAGAAGCTGCTTAGGCAAGCCTGCTGCCCTGCTCGCTGTCGGTACTCCAATTCATCTACACTGACGACTTTGGCGGGCGTGGAGGGCAGGGGCTGCTGTAGCACATCTGAGCCACACCGTTTGGCAAGGCCCACGGGGGAACTGCTCCTCTGGCTGGGGCGGTGCTCTAGCTGGCAGTGCACGTGGGGCAGGCCTAACCAGCTGGGCACATTCTGAGGAGTCGTCTGAACGCTGACAGCAGCTGCCTGGGAACCAGATCCTAGAGGATGAAGAACTGAGCGCTGTACCTGCTGTTGCATCATTGCCAGATGCAGAGGTGTCCTGGGACGAAGGTTTAGGAGAGGGTGACTAGTGGCAGGTAAAGGGTAAAAGGATTGACCCAGGATTGGGCCAGCTATTCCCTGTAAATGGTTCAGGTCCATCCCAGGAGAGAGCACACCAGCTTGGAGCAAACTTGCAAGATGCTGTGGATGTACTCCCTGGGCCAGCATCCTTTGGACCAACCCTGGGTGAAGCTGGAGAGCAGGCTGAACAATGGGGACGTGGGGGACAAGGGGGACTTGGTGGGCAGGGTGGAGAAGAGGTGTTCCTGGAACTGGGGATGCCAAGGTGGGTGTTTTTCTCCCAGTTGCTTTAGGTCGGTAATTTTGTTCTTTGGTGTAACGATTGGTCCGGGATAGTGGGGTGGAAGATGTAAACCACTGTAGGGTTGACAGTTTGGGGTTTGTGGTGGGAGAAGAGTCTTGATCAGCAGTGGGCACAGACCTGGATGACAGAAGGTTCTGTTCACTGGGCTTCTGAGTGTCCTCTTCACTGTCACCGAGAGCTGATTTCCAGATGCTGGCTCCTCCTTGCTTTTCTCTTTGCTCTCGTATATCTTATGAATCACTGAGGTAGGAGTGAGGGAAGGAGAAAGCATGCTTGTGATGGAGGCGGCTGGGGCAGGGGAAGAGGAATTCCCTCGGTGCACAGATGCTGGTGACTTGGTCACTCATGGTCGCCTGTTTCTGAATCCATCTCTGGTTCTGTCCACCTGCGGTTTACCAAAACCAAGCTGGTAGAAGTTTGTTGCCTGCACCGCAAAGTCATGTGGCAGGCCAGCCCCTCCAAAGCTGCCTGTTGCAATTCTAGCTGGCTCATCTGCGCTGTGACAGGGCTCATGGGCTTGCACATGCCTTGGAATGGATCTCCGAGAAGCTGCTGTGGTCCTGGTGTGAAACAAATTGGTGATGGTATTCTGGGACCAAGGTAGTCTGCTGAGTCTGCTCTTGTCTGAAACACCTGTGACGAGGGAAGAGAGGGTACTCTTTGGCCCAGCAAAGATGTCTTAGGCTCCAAGCTCCCCCATAAGGCCACTCAGAGGATTGGAAGAAGCAGGTCTCTGAACAGGTGGACCCAGAAGTTCCTGCAGGATGTTCTCAGGGACAGCCTGGCCTGGAATGTCAGCAGGGGACATCAGATGGCTTTCAAGTGTTCGGCTGACTTTGGGCTGAGAAGGCAAAGTCCCACTTGCCTTCATGGTGCTCACTAGCTTTTTTTTTTTCCCAAGAATCCCTGTTTTTTAAAAATTTATTTATTTATTTATTTTTGGCTGTGTTGGGTCTTCGTTTCTATGTGAGGGCTTTCTCTAGTTGCGGCAAGCGGGGGCCACTCTTCATCGCGGTGCGCAGGCCTCTCACTATCGCGGCCTCTCTTGTTGCGGAGCACAGGCTCCAGACGCGCAGGCTCAGTAGTTGTGGCACACAGGCTTAGTTGCTCCGTGGCATATGGGATCTTCCCAGACCAGGGCTTGAACCCATGTCCCCTGCGTTGGCAGGCAGACTCTCAACCACTGCGCCACCAGGGAAGCCCCCTCACTGGCTTTTTGAACACAGTCATATCTCCATCTTCTCTGAGCTGTGGATTGCTGCTCACAGTACCCAGGGTCTCCTCTAAATGCTCCGCTACAAAGGGAATCGAATTCTACACCTGCTAGTCCACCGTCAAGCCCTTGAGCCCTACTTCTACCTCTTCCACCGAAAGCACAACCCCTGAATGTGAACTCTCTATAAGCTTTTCTTTATTTGCAGAAAGGCTGGAAAGGAGGGGTTTTACATCCACTTTGGCTTTCTGTAGCATTTCTAGAATATCCACTTTGTTTTCAGCATGGTCTTCTAATGGTATAGGAGCAAAATAATTCCCCGTGTTCTGTCTGGGAGAGAGGATGGCTTGTTCCAGACCTGCAAGTCTCTCCAGCTCTTCATGCATTGTTGACCCAAGACTGCTGGATCAGCTTCCTGATCAGCTCAGGTTAGGGAACCACCTACTGAACCAACTGGCAGAGACGGACCCTTCTCCCAAAACATCTTTTATCACTGAAGCCAAGCATGGAACCTTATCAAGGTTAAAGGACTCATTAAAGTCAGATTCTCCTGGGGACTGCTCGGGCAAGACGACATCCCTTGGCGCTGCCTGGTCAGCAGCTGGCTCCTGTTAGAGGAGGACCTCCACCTCATCCTCTTCGGCCACTCCTCCACTGCACTCGACTATGCCTTCCTTCACAGAGGCTGTCCGTCGCCTCGTTCTTTTTCTCCCCTTATGATCTTCTTCCAGTATCTTATCATCAAAGCCAGTCAGCTCAATGGTTTCAGACTGACTTGTGGGTCCAGCTGAGAACCATTCCAGTTCTTCTTCTGTGTAGGAATCATTTCTTCTTCGCTCAAAGACAGGCTTACTATTCACAAACTCCCTCCTGAAAAGCTTGTCCTTGTGGTCCCTCTCTCGGTCTCTGTGTCTCAAGTCTCGCAGGTCCTTATGGCTAAGACGGTGATCCTTCTCAAAGGTCGGAGGAGAGATTACCTTCCCACTGCCAATCCTTCGTCCGCCAAGCAGGCGGAGCACGTCACTGTCTTTATCCAATGGGCTTCCTGAGTGCCGGGAGCTAACAACAGCTGTCACGTGGCAGCGCCCTCTAAAGCTTCGTCTCTGTGGGCTGAGAACAACATCTAAGTCATTTTCTTTCACATGCTCTCGAGGATCTACTATCCTGCACACCAGGGAAGGCCGATCTGTATCCAACTCTTTCTTCAGACTTTCCACTGGCGAGCTCCACCCTGAAGCTGGGTAGAGGGAGGCATGCCACTTCTCAGGGTCCTAGACACCATCACTGTCGTATTTCTCAGAGAGGCACGAAGACCTCTGTTTGGAATGAGGGAGTTCTTTGATACCCAAGAGCTCCTCCCTAGGCAAGCGCACTAAAGCGTATTCCTGTGGGGAGTTCGCCTCTCAAGGAAACATCAATACAGAGGACACTGATGTCTGTGGGCATCCCAGAGCTGAAATCCTTATTTTTTGTATAGTGAAGGGGGGATTTGGAGGCCGGTTGCTTCTTCAGGTCAAGGAAAGTATCTCCATTTTCTGTTTCACCCACACTTCTGTCCATGGCTGCTTGGTCTACAGTTTCCAGTGTCTCGGCCGCCGTTCCTCTCTCTGCCCCTCGTGCCGGTCTGAGGGCTGCTCTGCGGGGCCTTCACTCTCACCTCCCAACCCCCAAAACCCAGTTTTCTCCTCTGAGAAATAGAGATGACCATAGCACTCAGCTCCTAGGGTGGCTGTGTCCACACACACACACATCTCCATCATTTATCATCACCTTCTTATTGTTATTACTATGTCCACCTGCAGTGTGAGAGCGCCTCCTGAGCGGCAGAGCCAAGAGGCCCACTTCTGACCTTGACCTTCCTCTCATACTGCTAGGACCCCACACCAGTCTTTGCCTCCTGGTCTTATATCATCACTGAAGTCAGTTCTGGGCTATGAATTTATGAATGTTAATAGGACAGACATGCCATTCCTAATCTTGCTGACACTTTCAAATGGTTCAGCAAAACATTGTTTGCAGATGCATGAAGGATAAACTTCATGCCTGATTTGTGCTAAATTATGAGTTCCTGGGTTCTACTGTTCTTCTCATACCTATTTGTTCATTTATTAATAATATAAGTATTATAAATTGCCATGGGCTCTATGCTAGGGGTTGGGGATAACTAACATTCATTCATTCGTTCATTCATTCATTCACCCAATGAACAATTATTAAGAGCTTACCACAAGCGTGGAATAAATTACCCCAGTGAGTAGGGAGTGTCCACACTGGGAAGCAGAGGGGGGAGGTGGAGGCTCGCATCAGGGGGAGTGTGAAGTCGGGCAGCTAAGGCTGCATTGGAAGATTGATTTCTAATGGGGGGATAATAAGGACCAGGTTTCTCACTTTCCGAGAAAGAAGTTAGGGACGTAGTAGGGGAGCAAACCGGATCCATCCCTGTTGACAAAACTCTGCAGGGCAGAACCAGGGGGATGGCAGTGAAAATGCTTCAGGTATTTGATTTTGTCGCAGAGGCACGCGGGCTAAAAGTAAGAGACAAGCCACGGGAAGTGTTGCCGTGGCTCCGGCCCACTCGCCACCCCGCCCGCTCTCTCCCCGGCTGCTGCTGGGCCCTGGGCAGCCCTCATGGGGCAGTGTCTGAGCTTCTCACCACGGGCTCTGCCAGGCCACAGGTCTCTGATCCTGCCTGGGAGGGCGCTTCGGCCTCATCTGGCCTCCTCACGTACCCCCGGGAGCCCCTTGGGCCTCCATCCTGGTGTCCCTCCTCCGGCAGGTGCCTTGGGAACGGTCTGGGAGGAAGTTCAGCATGAAGGGCCTGTATTAGGAAGCGGGGTGGCAAGTTCTTTCAGGGACGGGGTGTCTGGGTGCTGCATGGCAGTGTCCCCTCAGCCCCTATGCCCGCCCTCCAGGAACTCCCTCTCCTGGAGGAGCGCTACAACCCCGCCCTTCCCAGATCCACAGCCAGGACTAGAGGGGGCGGGGCAGAGGACCAGCGCTCAGGCCCCCGGCTGACCGCTCCCCTGGGCCATTTCATTCCGGTGCTCCCTGCGATCAGCTGAGGCCACCCTCCGGCCTGCATCAGACCCCAGCTCCCCCACCAGCCCTGCTTCCTTCCCAGGCTCCCACAGCTGTGGATCTCAGGGGTGCTTCCTGATAGGCACTCTGCACACTGAACTTCCTGGGTACCTGCTATCTAGCTTCCCTCAACGGTAACAGCTTACATCGCTATAGTGTAACATCAAAACCAAAAAATGAAAACAAAACCGAAAAACATTGGCACGATTCTATTAACTAGATCCAGACCTTATTCTTTTTTTTTTTTTAACATCTTTATTGGAGTATAATTGCTTTACAATGGTGTGTTAGTTTCTGCTTTATAACAAAGTGAATCAGTTATACATATACATATGTTCCCATATCTCTTCCCTCCTGTGTCTCCCTCCCTCCCACCCTCCCTATCCCACCCCTCTAGGTGATCACAAAGCACCGAGCTGATCTCCCTGTGTTATGCGGCTGCTTCCCACTAGCTATCTATTTTACATTTGGTAGTGTATATATGTCCATGCCACTCTCTTACTTCGTCCCAGCTTACCCTTCCCCCTCCCCGTGTCCTCAGGTCCATTCTCTAGTAGCAGACCTTATTCTGATTTCACCAGTTTTTATATGTATTCATTTGTGTGTACGTGTGCTGTTTGTGAAGTTCTCTGCCGTTTTATGGGATGTACAGATCCATACATTGCCGATGTGGCCATTACCGAACTCTTACGTCATCATAAAGGAAATTTCTCATGCTATCTGTTTATCCTTATTTTTTAAAGAAATAGAATATTTCAAGTGCAGTTGAACTCTGAACACAATCCTATTCCTTACCTCCATCCACAGGGGGGACCACCTATTTCTAAGGTATCATATATGTATGTCTCCAAAATAGCTGATATTTGGCAAGTACTTACTGTGCACCAAGCTCCATTCTAAGCTGTTTCCATGCAGTAATACGTTCCCTACTCACCGCAACCCAGGCATTGTTATCCCCAACAAGGATGCCGAGGAACAAAGAGGTTAAGACAACTTACACAAGGACCCACGGCCGGAAGTGTTGATGCTGGGGCATGAACCAGCCTCCACAGCCACTATTCTACAGTGACACACACATGTCTTCTTGCCACAGATATCTTCTACTCACCAAGATGTCTAGGAGATTCACTCAGTCTGATATCTGCAGACAGAACTCATTAATGTTAACTGCTCTGTAGTATTCCCTTTTGTGATTACACTACAATTTATATAGCCATATTCCTAGCAATGGATATTTAGAATGTTATGTTGTCTCTACTGCATGCAATGTGCAGGAACCCCCTTGCTTGTCTCCTTGTGCACAGGTGCCTGAGTTTCTCTGTGGTTTATTCGTAGATGTGGAATTGCTGAGTCTTAGAGTAGGAATGTCTTTGACTTTGGAGGACATTGCCAAGTCTCAGTGTATGCAACAATTTACACTTTCACCTGCCATGCATGAGAGTGTGAGATGACATATCCCTATTATTTTAATTTGCATTGCTCTGACTTCTAGTGAGGTTGGGTGTATCTTTTGATTATTGGTCATGCATTTCGATTTTCTCTGCATACATTTTTCTGTTAGGTAGTTTGTCATGTTCTTATTATTTGTAGGAAATTGTGTATTCTGGATGATGATTCTTAATTGGTGATATACATGGCAAATATCTTCTTCCAGGCTGTGTCTTGTTTTTTCTTTTTCAACTTTGACTAATTCTTCTATTATAGACAAGTTTTTAATTTTTTTGTTTATTGTATTCAATTCTATCAATCTCTTCCAAATTACAGTTTGGGCGTTTGCATGTTTTGTTTAAGAAATTCTTTCCCTTTTAAGGTCATAAAGATAATTCTTTTTTCTTATTGTTTTTAAGTTTTATTTTTCATGGCTCTCATAGTAAAGTTTTACTTTGTACAGTTACCTTTCCTATAAGACATAAGGAGCTCCCCCTACATATAGTCACTTTCCTAGCATGATTTATTGTGCCATCTATCTTTCCTCTCTTATTTGCAATGCTCCCTCTATTGTATATGGAGTCCCTGAACACATCCTATCTGTTTCTCGTCCCTCCGCTGGACTCTTTGCCTCACACTAAACCAACACCGCACTGTCTGAAAAGCGAGAGCTTTATCATAAACCTTGGTGTTGGGGAGGGTGAGTAGTCCTTGTTATTCAAAATTATTTCCCACATGAGCTTTTGAATCAGCCACTCAGTTTTACCTGAAGCTCTTCTGGAATTTTAATAATTGTAATTACACTGCATTCATAGATTCGCTTGGAGGGTAATTGACATCTTTAGACTATTGGTCCTTCCCATCTATAAGCATGTTATATCTCTCTCTTTATTCAGCATTTCCTTTATGTCCTTCAATAAAGTTCCATAATTTTCTCCTTAAAGGTCTTGCACATAGTTTCCTAGATTTATTTCTTGGTACCTTCCATCGTTTACTGGAATTTTGGGGTGAGGTGTGACTCCTGCTAGAACTTAGCCACTTACGAACCTCAGGATCCTAGTTAAGTCCCTTAAATGGCGCAATTCTCAGTTTCCTCATAAATAAATATACCTCCATCAAAGAGTAGGCATGAAGAGTGAATGAAACCAAGGATGTCACGCCCTTAGAACATCGTAAATATCCGATAAATGTTAGCTCATCCTGGAGTCAGCATACATTTGGAGTTGTGTTTCTGAATATGTGTTCTTGCACTTCCGTGACTGTGCTTAGAATATGGTCCCCAGGCAGAAACAGTCAGAAACAGCTGTCATGTGACAGCTTCTGACCTATAAGTAATTGGTAGACAGCGCCTTCCTCCCTCCAAAGTAAAGTGCACTAAAAAAAGCACTTTCAAAGCACATGGTAAAATTAATACTTCTGTTGAATCCCAAAGCGGGGCTAATTAAGTTACATTTAAAATTTTTCTAGTTAACTTACCAGAAAAGCAACTAAAAAAGAAAATTATTATAAAGATTTTTTTTTCTGTTCAAAATTTATTGCGATTTATTACCATAGCTGTTCTTCTAGTCTTTTTCAGAGCAAAAATGCTTAAACTGAATTCATTTCTTTTAAAGTTTTGTTTTTTATAAAACAGTGTGTGTCTTATCATAAACATTTCAAATATTAGGGAAAAATACAAAGAAGTAGACATTTCCCCAAACTGTACCACTGAGGTAGAACCATTGCTAACATTTTGGTCACTATCCTGTTTATAGTTCTTGATACCAATAAATGGGCTTCTGGGTCCGTGCCCACTTTTTGTTTTTCCTCTACAAGGTATTGTGGGTGTCTTTCCACTTTAATAGTTGCAGAATTACATCATTTTATATCATTGCATTATATTCCATTTTATAGATTTGCACTAATTTAACAAATCAATTCCTTCCTTATGGCTATTTGATCTTATGAAATAAACCACGCCCCGATGAACCACTGCAGCACACCTCTTTTTTGTGAGTTTACGTGATTGCTTCCATCAATAGACTCCTTGGAAGTGAGATTATCAGGATAAAAGGCTCGCTCATTTTACATTTTGATGCATATTGCCAAACTGCCTTTCCAAAAAGGTTGAATCAATTAGCGCTGCCCTCATAGGGGCATGAGAGTGTCCATTTTCCAATGAGCTAAGTGGGTTTGTCAATTTTCTTAATCTTTACCTATCTGGTGAATGGAAAATAAACCGCTCTTTGCACATGCATTTCTCTGATCAGTTGAAAAATGAAACATCTTTTCCTCTGTGTATTGGCCATTTGAATCTTCTTTTGCGGATTGCCTCTCTGGGTAGTGAGCACGTTCATATGGTTGCTTATAAGTTCTTTGTGTCTTAACATTGTGTATAACATTGGGGAACAGCCGCTTGACTTTGGGCTTGGCCGTGTGGCTTGCTTTGGTCAGTGGGATGTTAGCAGATGTGATGCAGGCAAAGGTTTTCAGTGTGTGTGGCTGAGCTTGCCCTCTTGTGCCTCTTCTGACCTCATGAAAAGAGGATGCCCTGTCTGGCCTGCTGGTAGCAGAGGAATGAGAGACTCATGGAGTGAACTTGAGCCAAACCCATGGTCTGGAGCCAAGCCTAGCCCAGCCCAACCAAGATCGGCAGAGCCATAGCTGCCGAGCCACAGACATGAGTGAAAATAATTTTTGTTTGAAGCCACCAAGTTTGGGTTGGTTTATCATGCAGCAGCATTATGGGATAGATGACTGACATACCCTGCCATTCTCTTGCTGTGTGACCGTCTACATGTCATGTTCTTCTCTTGGTCTCAGTTTCTTTAAATTTTGCATGAAAGAGTTGACCACTGAGTGATTTCTAAGGTCTCTTCCAATACTAAGAATCTGGATTCCAAAACAGGGTTTCGTGGTGAGAGGGGAGGAAGGTGTTCCAGAATGAAAGCTCAACACACAGGTGCAAAGAAGGTTATGCAGGTAAGGCAATGGGAAGGGTTTATCCCACTGGAGCAGGTGATCTGAGACACACAGGTGGGGGTGGGTTGGTGGTGTAGGTTTGATGCAGGAATGAATGCTGGGGCTTGGGCTGCCCGGAAAGCTGTTCTTATTCCTCCTCCACTGCTTCTGAAGCTCTTTCAAATTGGCTTCTGAGCCCACCATGCTGCCAAAACTGCCTTCTCAGTTCCGATTCTCACCACCAAACCCTCACTTTGGCCCTTAGCCTCCTAGAACTTGCTGCCTCCTTCCAACCCTCTTCTCTGGCTCCTGTGCCCCCCACTCATCTAGCCCATGCCTCTCCATCTGTTCACTCAGTATCTGTCTCTTTCCCTGAGTCTACTCTGAAGGCGATCCTCAAGGATTTTTCCTCAGCTCCCTCTTTTCATGAGTGGAATTCTGGGATACTGACCCCAAGTAAGGAACCTGGGTACCAGGCAAAGGAGGCCTAAGGAATCAGAAGCATCTTAATACTACCAAAAAGCAAGTGAGAGCTTGGGACAAATGCTAAGGGACCCAGCCCTGGACTCAAAGAACTATTACGTGCTACAGCTCCATGTCCACTCAGAGCTCCAGCTCAATCATTCCTACATCGTATATTCTGTGCTTGTGGCTACAATAGATGGTCTGAGCAGGGTAGCCAACCCCCTCAGGCCACCTTAAAAGCAGAGACAGGCAGCCTGCATTTCTCCTCTGCTCAGCACAGAATGGTCTTCAAATGTTCTTTCTTCAGTAAACCTGTTCCCGTTTCCTCTGCCACGTGTCCCCTCTAATGGCTGGTCTCTCCCACTATCCTGTGATCCTGAATTCTTAGCTCATCCTGGGCCCCAGCTGTGGTTTGGTGGATACTCCACTGTTTATCTTGCAAAGAGACCTGACCTTGGATTGTAATTTTGCTTGATGAGTTTGCTTACTGTTCTTCCAAGCCCCACCTCCCTGGGTATGGAAATTATTTACACACCTGGGCTCTTCACACGGGTATCAGTCATGTCCTCCTCCCCAGCCCCAGGAGGACAAGACCCCTTGTAATAAACCCTAATAACAAGACACCCAGGATATACTGGCACTGGTGCTTTCCTTACAGATGTGATGGATGACTTCCAGCTGATGTGAGACTGGAGGCAGCACACTCAAGGAGAAGGAGGATGAACTCAGAAGCAGACACACCTGGCTCTTGAATTCTGGCTCCATCATATGCTGGTCATACACAACTCATTCCCAACCTGTTGATGATACACACACACACATACGATAATACACAGTGTCTGACATGTGACTCGATAAATCATAGCCCACACTCCAGAGGAACTTTTTTTTTTTTTTTTAACATTTATCCTGTTTCTCTTATTTTCATCAAATCATCTGCTTTCCTTAGCTGTAGCTGGCACAAAGGCAACTGGGACTCTGAACTCCTAGCCCAGGTCCTGCCACAAAGCAAGTACCCTGGAAATGTAGCCTGATGTTGTATAACATAATGGGCTTCTTTGGAAACTGTGTGCGTGTGTGTGTATTCTATTCTTCAGCAACGTTATGAATATACCAGATCTCCTTGTTCTGTCTCTCATGTCCCTTGTCCTCACTGCATTCGTTATTACAACTTTGTTCTCTTACATTTTGACTTGAGTGATTTCCTGAAGCCGATTTTCTATTTCCCTGATAGAATCTCCAGTTATGATATATCGTCTTTGTGGTTGGTTTTTATGCCACATTTATCTCTGCAATGTTTTCATTTGTTTCATTTCTCTCCTAAGAGGTAGACCAGCTCATTTTTCTTCTCTCATTTTATAACTTCCATGCATAATTCTTCTTTGAATCTCACTCTCTTCTTTGAGCTTTTGTTTTGTTTTGTACTGAGTCATCCTGATCCTGGATCTTGGGTAATTCCTCTTAGGAGGCAAGTTCTTCCATCTTTTGCTCAAGTGTGCATTTCCTTTTGTTAGCAGGAGGCACTTCCTGTGTGTGGGTCTTGTGTTTCTCCTTGCTGTTCATGCTTCATCTCAGTGGGGTGGCCATTTGGTGTGGGGTTGGGTAGGGCAGTGAGCTGGGTAGTCCTTATATTCTGTTTGGGTTCACCATCTCAAACACCTTCAGAGCAAATACATCATTTCCTTTGCCCTGGGGGAGCGATCTTCCTCAGTTTTCAGGGTCAGCAGGTGGGCGTGTTCTTGGCAAATCTCATTAAGTCTCTGTGAGCTGTGGCCCAGGTGTCCCTCCCACTCCCTCCTTCACGCCTCTTTCCCTTGGGCTGTCAGAGCCAGGGGGCCAGGGGTGGAGAATGTCAATGGCTTGCCAGCTTGGTGTCTTCTCAGGTCATCACCCCTGCCATGCTGAGTTAGAGAACTCAGTCCCTTGTGGCCTTTCCATCAACTCACCTGTCCTCTCTCCAATCACCAGGTCACTGCCTTTCAAGGACTGCACACCTTAGATTTCATCTTTCCTGCCCAGTGAACAACAACTCCATCCTGAAATTGACTGGACCCGAAGGCTTGCAGTCCTCCCTGTCTCCTCATACCTCACACCCAGCTCACCAGCAAACCCTGTTGTCTCCTGTCCCATCAACAATGGGTCCAGAGTCTGACCCCCATCACCACCTGCGCTGCGCCACCATCATTTCTCACCTGCATCATTGCAATAGCTTTCCACCTGGTCCCCTTGCTTCCCCCTCCTTCCTGTGCTCTTCTCTACCCAGTGGGCAGAGTGGGCCTGTGAAACTGTGAGGTCCGGACCCTGCTGTGTCTCCCCATTGCACTCAACATAAAGTCCAAAGTGTCCAGTGGCCTGTGAGGTCCTCCTGGTCTGCAGCCCCCACTTACCCCTGAAGTCATCCTCCCTTGCTGTCCACCTGTTCTTTCTGCCATTGCCTTGGTTGATCCTTTTGCCTGGAACGTCTTCTCCAGAATCTGCCTAGCCAACTTCCTCATCTCCTTTAAGTATTTCATCCAATGTTACTGTATCAATTTGCTAGGGCTGTATAATAGTACCACAAACTGGGTGACTTAAACAACAGAACTTTGCTGTCTCACACTTCTGGAGGTGATTAGTCCTAGATCAAAGTGTTGGCAGGGTTGGTTCCTTCTGAGGGCTGTGAGGGAGGATCTGTTCCGTGCCTCTCTCTTCTGGTGGTTTTCTGGCAATATTTCATGTTCTTTGGCTTATAGATGCATCACCCCCATCTCTGCCTTCATTTTCGTGTGTCATTCTCCCCATGTGTGTCTATCTCACAATTTTCCCTTTGTAGAAGGACACCAGTCGTACTGGATTAAGGCCCATTCTAATGACCTTATTTTAACTTAATTACCTCTGTAAGGACCGTATCTTTTGAAAAGGCCACATTCTGAGGCACTGAGGATTGGGACTTCAACATGAATATGAATTTGGGAGGGGACACAATTTAACTCATAAGAGTCACCTTCTCAGTGAGGCCAAGCCTTTCCTCCCAGCTTAAAACTGCAGAATTGCACCAGCCCCTGCATCTTCAACTACCCAGCCCTTGGTTCCACTTGTATTGTGGAAGATGGAGATTTTCCCTCCAATATTTCATTCCTTTTTGTTGCTGTTTTCAGTGAGTTTCCACCCTAATTGAGACAAAAACAAACATTACCCATGTCGCTCAGGGCCATCTCCCCCACCGAAATCCCCTCCCATCTCTGGTCCTGTGTTGGCTTCATCCCCATGCCCGGTCCAACCTGCATGGTCTTTGCAGGTGGGTGGGCTTTAGGTGCCAGGTGACCCTGGTTGAGGGACCCAAGGGGGGAAGAACAGTGGCTTCAAAGCTATCAGAGGCCACCCATGGCCAATGACGTCCCCTAACTTCAGCCTCAGTGCAGTGACACCTGCCCTCCACTCAGGCAATTTATTGAGCTCTTTCTCTTCCTTAACACAACAGATTGGCCTAATGAAAATGCCTTTATTTCCTGGCTCGGGAGTGAGAGGTGGAGGTTCTCCACTGCCAGCAAATCCATTTCCAAATCCTCTGGCCTCTGTCAGTCTGCAGCTGGCAGGGCAGTGACTGACTGCTGGGTGTTACCATCAAGAGCCTTGTTTCTTGTGCCCCAGCAGCATCTTCCCTCCCTCGCGGACAGAGGGAGGTCTCTCCTCCCCCTCCACTGTGGCCTGGCTCCTCCCCACCCTGCCACACGTCCCCGTCCCCAGTGAGCTCATTAGGAGACCAAGCTGCACGCATCTGCTCAGCACCTCATGACATGTCACGAGTCAGAATGATGGCCCTGTTGGCTCCTCCATCTGTAGTCACTTTGGTAGAGGCTGAGACTCCAGGTCTCTATGAGGGGAGGTAGTCTGGCGTGAGGAGATCTGCTTAGGCTCAGCCCCCAGAGAACATGGACGAAACAAAGAAATCAGGCAACAGATCTGATCTGGACCATCCTGAGGCCTCCCTTCTCCTTCTCCAGGTCAGCACATCCCAGACATCCCAGAATCTTCCGCCCCCACCACTGCATGCCTAGAGCCTGAACTAAGCCCCCTAACTGGCTCCCTGCTTCCTGCATCCACCCCGCAGCCCCCAGAGTCTGCTGTCCTCTGCTCAGCAGCCCCTCTGCTTAGATAATCTCCCTCTCCCATGAGAAGCCTCCAGACAAAGGCAACTTTACCAGAGGCTAGAGAAGCTTAAGCTTCAGGGACCCTTACTCTCCAGGCCCCTCTTAAGGCCCCGGTTGGGCCCCATGTAATGTGCTTAATGAACATTGTCAATTCCAAGATTAATTAAGGTTAGAAACTGCAAGGAAAACTTGCTATGCCCTGAAATCTTACTGCTCAGATATAAGAGGAACTTGGCAGGAGGCTTCCCAAATTTGACAACAGTCCTGAACATTTACATGGCATGATCTGTAATGAATTGTGAAGGTGAAAAAAACTTCAACCCTATCCATGTAGAAAACCGTGAAAATCAGACTCTGTGGAAGGAAAGTCTGATTTAACTTTCTATTCTCTCCACGGAAGATGATATTACAAAATCATTGTCTTAGGAACATGTGAATATAGAGAATGCAGCCCAAACAATTCAGGGGAGAATGAAAGCCAGGAAGGAGTGTCAAGATGCTAAGTAATAAATAGAGTGAGATTTTCCTCAATTCTGTCATGTTTTCTGGTAATTGCTCGCTTTTTGATATCTACAATTTATTATAATTTCTTTGCTCATTCTAAATAACTATTAACTGCATAGCTAATTTTGATTCCAAATTCTATGTCCTTTTCTTAAAGAGAATTCCCCAAATGGTATAATTTTCAGACCCATGACACCTACATCTACTACCTTCCTGGCCTTCCTACTGCACTTGGAATAAAACTTAACCTCATCTGCTGTATGGTTTGCGAGGCCTCCCCTCTCCACCCTGCCCACTCTGACTCTTGCATCCCTTTCCCCCACACTCACCACCCTGCAGACTTGAGAATGAAGCAGATCTGCATTCAAAACCTGCAGCTTTGAACTGCCAAGCAACTTGCAAATGTGTGAGGAATACATGCTTATTATTGTATGTCACTCAGATTTTTGTGGTTGTTTGTTACACAGCGATATCAGACTGATGCAGTGTGATTGAAATGTTTCACACGTACTCAGATCAATCAAGAGGATGTCTTGTTATTTAGGAAGGCATAACTGGATCACAAACCTAATAAAGCTGAAATCTAAAACATTTTCAGATTGACCACTGATTCTTAAGGATCTCAAAGGCAAAAGAAGTCCTGACCTTCCCCCAATGATCTCAGCTCATTTTCAGACCCATTAGTGTCTAAGATTTAGAGTCACAGAAAGGTCAGAATCTCTTTCTCCTGAGACGTCATCCAGTCTTAGGGACAACAATATGTCAACCTTTATTTTAAGAGTATTTTTTTCCTCATGTAAAAATTATACATGTTCATTATAGGTAATGCAGACAGGCAGAAAGAAAAAGAGAAAAAACACCCATAATAAAGACACAGACCTACTAGAGAATGGACTTGAGGATATGGGGAGGGGGAAGGGTAAGATGTGACAAAGTGAGAGAGTGGCATGGACATATATACACTACCAAACGTAAAATAGATAACTAGTGGGAAGCAACCGCATAACACAGGGAGATCAGCTCTGTGCTTTGTGACCACCTAGAGGGGTGAGATAGGGAGGGTGGGAGGGAGGGAGATGCAAGAGGGAAGACATATGGGAACATACGTATATGTATAACTGATTCACTTTGTTATAAAGCAGAAACTAACACACCATTGTAAAGCAATTATACTCCAATAAAGATGTTAAAAAAAAAATAACCACCACCAAAAATAGACTCTGTCAAATATTGGTTATATAAACATATGTGTTTATATATGTTTATATGTTTCTTACAATAAAAGGAGAGAGGGGGAAGCTGGGGCAAAGTGAGAGTAACATCGACATATATACACTACCAAATGTATAATAGTTAGCTAGTGGGAGCATAGCACAGGGAGATGAGCTCGGTGCTTTGCGATGACCTAGAGGGGTGGGATAGGGAGGATGGGAGGGAGGCTCAAGTGGGACGGGATATGGGGACATATATATGCATATGGCTAATTCACTTTGTTGTACAACAGAAATTAACACAGTATTGTGAAGCAATTATACACCAATAAAGATCTATTTAAAAATAAAAAAGGAGAGTATGTTGTGCATTCTGTTCTATAATCTTCTGTTTATGTTTACTATGTCATAAAAGTCTTCCCATGCCATTTTACATCTTCTGCACAATTGTTTTGAATTATGGAATTGTTGCTGAGATGACCTGCGTGATCGTCTTCCCTCTTCCAGGTTTCCTGCTGTACCTGAACACCCCTGGGAAGGAGGTACCCTTTGAACCAGCATTATCCAAAGTACTGTAGTTTGACTATATCAGGTCTTCCCAGCAGAGAAGCAGGACCCAGAGAGTAAAGGGACAAGCAAATATGAGTGCATCAAATATCTCACTCAGATGACCGCATGTGACCAATCCTCTCACTGCAGACTTATTGACAGATAAGGAAACTGACCCCAAGGGGGCCCTGAGGCCAACTCTGCATCTGGACCAAGTTCACAGACAAGAACCCTGGACCTGTGACTCTCTGCCCCCAACTCGTGATTCCTACAGGCAGCAGAGGCAATGTGTTGACCACCTGTAGCCTCCCTTCCCTGCTCAGGTGGACCTTGTCTCAGGTCCCCGTGGCCAGTCCTGTGACTCTAACACACTCCATGTGACGTGTAGAGGGAAGAGCCTGAGCTCTAAGGAGGGCTCCACTGTTGACCTGCTGGGTCTCCTGGGACATGGTTTCACCTTGCCAGGTGTGGTAGAGACTGTCTAGCTGTTCCACAAATATGTTTCTTCTTCTTCCTGGGCACATGGCAAGGCTACATCTCCCAGCCTCCTTTGCAGGTAAGTGGGACCATTTGACTGCCTTCCAGACAATAGAATGTGAGCAGCAGTGACATATGTGACTTCCACTCCAGGCCTTTGAGATCCTCCCATGAACTGCCTACCTTTTTTTGCTAGTCTGATACAGGCAGAGGACCAACTGCCCCCTGTTTCTGCCCATAGGTTTCTCTCCAACACAGCAGCTTGCTTCATCAAAGTGTGCAACCCAAGAAGGCAATAGAGGGCATAGGCTGGCAAGACAGCCTCCACCAAGAAGGTATCCCGGACCCAGTCTCCTGCCATCTTGTGGCACCCACCCCTCAAGGACACCTGTTTGGGGTTTACATAAAACTTCTGTTGCATTGGAGCCATTAAACATTCTGGGGTTGGTTTCTTAGAGCAGCGTGTGTTATTGTGGGTGATACTCAGAATTCACTGAGCACCTATTTTGTGCAGAACCCTGTGCTCCACATGTCACACATCTGCCCTTCCAATAGGACCATGACCTTGGGATTATGATCTCCATTTTTTCCAGAGCAGTGAATAAGCTGGGAATCGAACTCAGCTCTTCTGGACACTCATCTCTCAATGCACAGCTTAAGGGTCCAGAGGACCAAACACTCCAGGATCCTATGGGTCTCTGAATGTCTCCAGGGGAGTAGAGAGGTGAAAAGCGTGCGGGCTGGAGTCTGCCAGGCCAGGGTCCAGGCCTCCCCAGTGGAGGCGTCAGGTAAGGGCTCGGCTTACCTGCATCTCAGTTTCCTCATCTGTCCAATGGGTCTGCAGGGAGAGGATTCACCACATGGGGTCATTTGGGGGTGAGATGGGATCCTGACCGTAGGCACTTGGCACTGAGTGGGGCTCTCAGGATAGGGCACCAATTGCATCCTTCCCTGAAGCAGTCCCCCTCCCTGCCCCTACGCTCTCCTGGTGCCTCCAGCCTCTCTCCACCCCAGCCCTCTTGTGTTTCCTGACTCATCTGTAAGTAAGGGCTTTTCCTCACCTCCGCTGGAGTGCTCAGAAGTTCTGCTTTGCTGGGGGAACTGGGACAGATGCCTTTACCGCTCGGAATAGTTCTCGGGAAGCCGAGGTATCTCTCAATTATTTATTAGGCAGACTTTCTCCATCAGAGGGCCTGAAATTCTGGGGAACTTTTCCCTCTGTTGCCTGCTGGGCCAGTCACAGGGTCTTAGCAATTTAGTGAGCCCGGGAGAGAAATGAGAGTCTGTTCCTCCCCAAGGGGAGCCCGACTGGGTTGATCTAAAATAGACGGGGAGGGAGGTTGACCCGGCTCGGGGCCGGTTATTTGGGGCTGGCCTTGCGGGCTGCTCCCGAGGGCGCTGGTGAGGAGCAGGGGGAGGTCCAGGTGCTGCTGGCACTTCTGGGCTGTAGAGCTGAGTGGAGAGGCTGTTTGGAGGAGGGTGGGAGTCCCTGCCCTCGGCTGTATCCGTCTGTGTGAGGCCCCCATGCAAGAGAGCCTTGGTTACTGAGGCTCGGGTCTCCCCCACCAGCCCTGGTCTCTGTCACCTTCCCCCAAAACCCCCTCTCCAGGACCCAGGACTCGGGGGCCCAGTCAGCACACAGCTCTGCATTTGTGCAGAGAATTCTGGGTACGAACACCTCCTGCCTCTGGATGGTTAGGGTGAGGATGGGAAACCAAAACCAGATGCAACCAAGTGGAGCAAGTCTGAACTTTCATTCAAATACAGCCCAAGTTAGTTTTGTTGCTTGTAGCGTTTTAGAGCTGGAAGAGGCCTTAGAAGTCGCAGGACCTAACACTTTCGAAGACGCTGACTTGCTTTCTGCTTAAACAATGGGTTTCCTTGCCTTCGGAGAGAGTCCAATCCTCATAGATCAGCTCGAGGCCAACGCCTCCCAAGGAAACCCATTACGCTGGAGGCTGGTTGTTCTAACGTGTGCCTGCCCGGGTCCGGGTCTTTCTGTCTCTGTCTTTCATCTGGAAATCCCTCACTCTCCCCACCTGGTGAAACGCTCGGCATGGACCAGCGAATAGCTTGCTGTCACCTGGCTGAAGTGTCCTCTGCTCCTACCAGGTGGAGCTACCTGCTTCGTCACCAGAGCTTCCATAGAGGCTGTCACACCCCAGAGCCTTGGCCCAGGATGCCCCCACCTGGTGGGTCACCTGCTCTGATATGTGCATCAGAGGCCGTTCCTCTTTATCCTTCAGGTCTCCGCTTAAAGGTCCCCTTCTCAGAGAGGCCTTCCTTGTCCCCATAATCCAAGGCTGTCCCTGTCCATCCCCAGCCCCAGAGCCAGATGCTATAACGTCACCCTGTTTACTTTCTTCCAGCACCTCTTCCCACCTGGGATACTCTTGTGGATAATGCTCTACCTGTCCCTTCCTTCCTCCCCACTCCAGATGTCAGCTCCCGGGGGCAGGGACCTCGTCTGTTTGCTGCTGCACCCTCACCCCCATGTGGACCGGCACCTAGTAGGGCCTCAATAAGCCAGTTGGCATGAGCGGACCTGACATTGGGCCTTTATCCGGCATCCCAGGTTCTCTCCTTGAGGACCGACCCGCGTCCTGAAGTGTCCACAGCTCCTGAGCAGCGCGATCCCGTCCCCTCCCCTCCGGTTCTCCTGTGCAGCACGAGGAGGAGGGGCTCAGAGCCCAGGGGGTGACTTCACCAGCCTCGCCCTGTCATGTTTCATGGCTCTTCTCTGGGCGCCTAATAACGGCCACACTTTGAGGCTGGAGAGGGAGCGTTTAAGGCCAGTCAAGTGGATAAATCACATCTTTTCAAATGGGGCAAACACGGATTTACAGAATAGCCTGTGACAAATGCACTTTCAGGGGACAATCTGGTAGGAAACATCCCTTTTTCCAAAGGGTGCCTCGGCCCTGGGAGAAATAATGAGGGCTTTTTTAGGATTCTAATTATTCCCGGTGCTGACAGGCTGCAGAGCCAGAGCTGCCGCCGCCGCCCAGCACTCACGCAGGCACCCAGCGTGTCTACTCCTGGGTCTCCAGGTGAGCGCCCTGCTCCCAGGGGTGCCTGGGGGCCCAGGGTGCGTCCCCGTGGTTCCTGCTCCCTCCTGCCGACAGGCACGTGACCTCAGCGGGAAGAGGGCCTCCCTGTGAGCCCAGGACCTGGACACAGCAGGTCCTTACTCAGCGGGGCTCTCTTCTCCTGCCTGCAGCTGTAGGGGCCCAGCAGGGGAGGTTTCAGTGTCTCCTGAATGCCCCCGACAGGCTCCTGAGGCCGGGAGTGCAGTGGTTAGCGCTCGGGCTGTGAGGCTCTTGCTCGGTAAAGAAATAAGTGGCCCCACACTGTCCAAGCTGAAAAGGGCCTTGGTGACCATCCACCCGATGCCTTGACTGTCCAGATGGGGGACGAAGGCAGGCATGGGGATGTCGAAGGGAGAATGGTGCAGGGGCCGCATTTTAGGGGCATCCTTAGTGCTCTACACGGTGGGACGGGCTCACCCATGTGGAGCCCCTGCTGAGGGCCAGGCACAGCACCAGGATTACCTCACTCAGGGTTCACATCAGCCCTGTGATGCAGGTATTATCCCATTTCCCAGATGAGGAGAGTAAGGTTCATGGAGGTTAAGCAACTCGCCCAGCGCCCCACAGCTGATCCCTCCTAAGCGCAAAACTGGCCAATTGGGAAAAGACCCCTGAACTTCCTGGCTTTCACACCAGGATGTGCTTCCCAACTCCACCCACCTCTTGACCCCAGGGCTAGAGCGAGGGACACACAGGTCATGACCAGGGACCTCAGCTGGGTCTGCTCATTAGGAAGTATGCATCACTGCACTGCCTCAGGACCTTCCCCACAGTATTGGGGTGTGTGGGTGCCGAAACAATTAGATGGAGAGAAAGATGAGGATTATGGCTGCTGGTTTAGCGCCTTAATTTGGTGCCTTGTAGAGATGCAGGATCAGCAGAATTGCAGGAATTTCTTGGTTTCCTGATGTTCCTGCTCAAGGCAGCTCTTGCCCAAGACTCCGAGCAGCTCCTGGCTCCCACTCTTGCCCCCAGCCCATTCTTGCCATTGGAATTCAAGAACAACCCAAACTCTTTTATTGGACTATTGGTCAGTTTCTCAGCAGGGAACAGACACAAGAGGGGGTAATTGAAGTGTTTAATAGAGAGACAAGTACCAAGGTGTGGGCGGGTTACAGGAAACCAACAGAGGGTGCTGATGCACTTGGGGTGAGCGGCAGTGGGGAGCTGTGTCCACCCCAGTCCAGAAGGGACCAAAGGAGGGGGCGCTTACCAGACCCCAGAGACAGCTGCAGCCGTGGGAGAGGGGCCGTCCGATGGAGCTGGGGTCACAGGAGAGAGATGCAGCCACTGCCAAGCATGGTCAACGGGAGGAGCTGGGGAACCAACACCTGACCTCTCTCCTCCTGCCCCTGGCCTCCAGGACCCAACAGAAAACGGGTCCCCAGGAGGGAGCAGGGCCCTGTCGGTGCTACGCCTGCAGGTCAGTCTCCCGGGCACAGAGCAGGGGAGACGGGTGAGGGTGGGTCTAGGGGCACACGGAGGGCAGCAGCACATTTAATCCTCCCCTCCTCCTGTGGACAGGGACCCTTAGCTCCATTTTACAGCAGAGGAGAGTGTGACTCTGGGAGACTAGGGTTCTCTGCGGTGCAGTGGGGCTGAGCCCGCAGGGTCTGTTGCAGAGCCTTCGCGCTGCCTCATTCCACCGCCTCCCTCCCGGCAGAACCACTGATGTTCCTGACGACCGGCAACGGTGAGTGGTCCAATAACATCGCTGATTAAGACAGCGCCACCGCCCATAATGGTGTGAACAGCTGCTTCTGTATTTTCAATTGAAAAAGAACTTGCAGGAGCTGGAGGTTCTGAGTGCATGGGTGACCCAGGGCCTGACCTGGAAGCCGAACCTCTTTCTGCTTCCCTGGCGGCTGCACGCAGGGAGCGCACCAGGAGGACAGACCCCAGGTTCCTCGGGTCTGGCAGGCAGATGGCGGCCACCACAACTCCCAGGAGAGACGGGGCTTCTGAGAAACGCAGTGGCGGGCCCACCTCGCAGAGCCCCGTGGTGCTGGATGCTCGGCCCCGCATTCCAGGGAGCTGCCCGATGCCCCCCGCCCTTCTTGGGGAGTTTCTGCTGCAGCTGCCCCCGTGCCCCATGGAGACGAAGGGGCCCTGCTTAATGCTAATGTTATTCGAGACAATTGCACACTAGTTCTTATCCGTGGGTCTCCCTGAGGGTCCCTGGAGGTTCTCTGATGGGGGACCGAGCTGGGGCTGGAGAGCACTGAGCTGACCAAGGCCTGGATGCGGGGGTTTCTGTCCGTCCCACTGCTGGGTGCACTTGAGGATCCATTGCTCCTCTCTGATGCGCCCTGAGAAGCCCTCACCAGGTCCCCACTTGGAGCCAGGCCCATGTTAGGCTCACGGGAGGAGAGAGAAGCAAGCAGCGTGGTCCCCGCCTGGGGGGACTGAGCAGAGATGTCATGACACTGCTGGGGGTGGGAGTTTAATGTGACTCTAGACTTAGTGGCTCCCCCCACTGCGAAAGCTGCCCTCATAGCCCAGCATCCCTCACACCGAGCTGCCCTCCGACCTGAGTGTCTTTATGCCCTAGGGGTGGCGTTCACCCTGCTGGTCACCTCAGCAGCCCAGACCTGGGCAAGAGGGGCAGGCAGGCTCCTAGAGATGGGCTCAGGGCCATTTAGGCAGAGGATTCTGGGGTCCCAGAGTGAGGTGAAAGGGGGCGCACAGTCCCCCTTCCCTGGGCCCTGCAGAGTCCTCACCCTGGGGATGGAGCTTGGTAAAGGAAGGGGGGGATCCTCTAAAGCACAGCGGCCTCTCCTGACCTGGTTTAAGGGCAGTTCTGCCCGAAGTGTTTGTCAGCCACTTTCCCAATCCCTGCCCTAAAGAAGCCCATCCCGGTGGGTGCCCCCTTGCCAGAGCTGCCCAGCCTCCATCCTCAGCACCCCCGAATGCGTCCACCTCCACCGCCTAGCCCGGACCTGCCCGTCCCAACCCAACGCCCACTATGCTCTGCTCAGCCAGAGCACAGCGATAGAAATCAATCTAATCCTCTAAAAATGAGTTTTCCCAGTGCGTCAACACTTCATCTCTCTCTGTGCTACTCCTTGAGCATTTTACAGCAGAGAAAAGAAGAATAATAATAAAAAAAGACAGAAAGAAAAACACTTACGTTTCCTGAGATAAATAGTGAGTGTCTGAGAGGCTGACGTGTTAAAAGCACTTCTTTGTCTGCTGTCTACAGCGCGAAGCTGCCTGATGGGTCAGGCTTCCCTCATCTTCCGTGAAGTGTCTCCACACGGAGAGGGGGCTCCATTCCCCACCTGCTCTCCCTCCTGGTATACAGGCTGCAGGATAAGGCCAATCTTTCTATCCCCAGGATGCAGGGACTCCACCCGGATCAATCCTGTAACACCTTCTAGGTTCTCCTTCATCCAGAGTGGACTGATTTTGCAAAGCTGTTCTTTCTGGTTGTGGAAAGGGTGGGGAGGGCAGCTGAAACAACGGCAAATAAGGGACAATCTCACCAGGCCAGCAGCACCCCGAGGCAGCCCCTTGGCCACCAGCTGGCCAGGCTTCTTGGAGACACCTCTTCCTCGCCCTGAACATCTTTCTAACATCACAGGGCATGGTCATCCGGCTCACTCCAGCTCACCAGGCAAAGGGCCTCTGTGAGGCCAGGGGGCCCAGGTGGTGGGAGGTCCCGGGATCTGGGGTGCTTGACCTAACCCTGATCCCCCACTGCATGATCTGGGTGGGATGCCGCCTGCCCTGAAGTGCACAGGAGCAGAGCTTGGGTCCGTCCTGCGGGTCCTCATGGAAGGGATGCGACAGGGGTGATTAAGGGCCAGGCGCTTTGTTCAAGTTCTGGCTCAACCACGTCCTGGGCAAGGAACTTCCCACCCCTGGGCCTCAGTTTCCTTGTCACAGACAAAGATAACAATGTGAAGATGAGATGAGGCAGTGCCTAGAAAATGGATAACACAGTCCCTGACGTGTAACAGGCACTTGACACAGGTCAGCCCCCATCTATTAGGATTTGTAACAGTATCGATCCAGCTGGGAGACACAAAGGGCTCTCCAGGTCTTGATTATGAGATTCCATGGAGAGTGGATCACCCACCCCCAACTCCATGCTCTACAACCCATCGTCAGCACAGCCACAGTGGGAAGCTCAGGGCCGGGCACCTTGCTGGGCAGCTCTTGCAGGCAGAGGAAGTGTGCAGGATGAATGCAGGTGAACTGGGGCCCAGCTCACAGGAGGCCATGCTGACTGAGTGCATTTCAGTGACAGCCTGTGCAATTGCTGCTGCAGAGTCAGCACGAGCTAGGCAGGGTGTGAGGTGGGGACACGTCTCCTGCCAGGGCGGCCTGGGGTGATTTCTGATAGTCTCTCATTCTCCATGGTGCGCAGAGGGAGAGATGGGAACGGGATGGAACTGGGGGTCTGTTCTTACTGGCTTGGATTCCATGAGTGACAAATCCTCAAAGCTCACCCTGCAATTTTCAGGTGGGGACATTGGGGGTCAGAGGAGTCAGGGTGACTCCCGGCTCAGAGCGAGCCAGCCAGCACTGTGGGTCCCAACTCCCAGGCCAAGCCTCCTGCATTACACTCCCTCTGCAGGGAGTGACCCAAAGCTGCCTTCCCTCCAGGGCCCACCCGGGAAAGGGATCTCCCAGGGGACCCATGTGACGGCACCCTTGAAGCTTCGTTGTTTTCCTGGCCTTCCAGCCCCTTCTACCAAATACCTCCCCTTCGACCCACCCCAGGGCCTACCTGTGCAAAGTCCTTCTTTGGAGATGGCTTTGTAGGCATTCTGATGTCTCTTTCACATTAAAAATGGGAGTGGGGAAAGGAAAAACCTACCAGCATCTGCTTCCTAGACTACTCCCACCTGACACAGTCACAGTATATTTACCTGCACTTGCCCAAGACACCCCCCATGTAAATGACAGGACTGTCACTGCCAGAGGTGATTTGCCTTTAGATTATCTGCATGTCTCCTCCCCATTGTGAGCCAGTGGAACTTAGAGTGAATTGTAGGCAATGGAGAGAAAGGTCTGGTTTATATTTGAGTAAATCTTTCATGTTTTAGATTTTCCTCTTCCTTGTGGGTTTTTAGATAAAGTTTATGTCTTAGCTAGATCCTCTGCTTCAGTAGCTCACACAAGGTTGCAATCAAGTTGTCAGCTGAGGCTGAGATGTTACCTGAAGGCTCAAGTGGGGAAGGAGCTGCTCCCAAGCTCATGTGTCTGTTGGCAGGACTGTTTGCTGAAGGCTGATGGACTGAGGGTCTCAGGTCCAGGCTGCTGGTGGCTGTTGGCTGGAGGCTATTGTCAGTTCCTTGCCATGAGGGTATCTCCCATACCAGCTTGCTTCACCAAAGCAAGCAAGCCAAGAAGGCAACAGAAAAAGTTGACTAGCAAGAAGAAAGCCACAGTCTTTTGTAGTTAGATCACAGAAGTAACATCCCATCACCTTGGCTGTATTCAGTTGTTAGAAATGACTGACGGGTCCTGCCCACCCTGTCATCCCAGGAAGCAGGGATCATAAGGCCATCCTAGAAGTGTCCCCACCTCAGGGTAATTCATTAAAGCTCTTTTTTTGTTTTATAGATTTAATTAATTAATTAATTTATTTTTTGGCTGCGTTGGGTCTTCCGTTGCTGTGCGCGGGCTTTCTCTAGTTGCCGTGAGCGGGGGCTACTCTTCATTGTGGTGCGAGGGCTACTCATTGCAGTGGCTTCTCTTGTTGTGGAGCACAGGCTCTAGGCACATGGGTTTCAGTAGTTGTGGCTTGTGGGCTCTAGAGCGCAGGTTCAGTAATTGTGGCACACGAGCTTAGTTGCTCCGCAGCATGTGGGATCTTCCTGCACCAGGACTCGAACCCATGTCCCCTGAACTGACAGGCGGGTTTTTAACCACTGCGCCACCAGGGAAGCCCCTCATTAAAGCTCTTAACACAGCAGTCACTTGGCTTTCTATTGCATCCCATTCAACCTCTCCCCATCCGTACCCTTCATCACTGTTCATTCATTTACTCAATCATTCATTCAGCAGGTGTTTGCTGACACCTGCTCTATGCTAGGCCCTGGGCTGAGCATTGGGAATGGGATGGCTCAGCCCCAAGCAGCTCCCAGTCTGGTGGAGGGAGGTAGGAATTCATAGGAATGCCATTTCCCAGGCCACTCGGCCCTCTCTGCCCACCGTGCACTCCACACAACATCCTCAGCAGGATAAGGATGTACATGACATCCTAGTCCCTTCAATAGCCCTCATCCCTCGGCTGGGCAGCACCTCCTCTTCAGAGACAAGACATTCAGAGGCCTCCCTCCACTCTCTCTCTCCCCACCCCCTGCCAAAACTTTCTTTAGTAACTACAGAAGAAAACTTGTTTACCCCAGGGCTTTGGTGCTGGAATCACAGGCAGATGGCACCGGAATTAGCAGCTCAGCAGACACAGAACGTTCCAAACACAATCAGCTCAAAACAGCCAGAACTTCTCCCCACCCAACCAAGTGTGGGGAGCAGTGCTGTGAGCCCTTTCCTGGGTGATTGCCCCTTCCTCTGTGCCCTCCTGACCCAGGCATCGAATCAGCCAGAGGCTTAGAAAGAGGACATGGAGCCCAGGGGTCTCAGAAAGAAGATAAAAGTGACAAGAGTCATCAATTGCCACCGCAGAGGGGCAGAGATGGTCATTGACCACTGCTTCACTATCTTCTTCCACAGTGAAGGGCTGGTCCTGGGGGTGGCTTCCCAGCCTGAGATGACATTTCCCAGCCCCCATGCATCCAAGTGGAGCAGGATGCACGTTCATTCTAGCCAATGATATGTGGATGGAAATGATGTGGACCCCTCTGGGCTGAGCTGGTTAATGACCTGGTGAACTTCGCCTCACTCACTCCCCTTCCCTGGTGATCCCAGAGGCCATGTGTAGAGATGACATCATCACAGATGGAAGGAGCCTGGATCTCTGCATCACTTCTCAGAGGAGGTGCCTCCCTGGAGGAGATCCTCAGACCAGCAACATTCATGTGGACTTCATGTGGGAGAGAAATCAGTTCTTCCTGGGTGAAGCCACTGGGATCTGAGGGCTACTTGTTACAACACCTCACCACTTCACCTGTACTGACTGATACAACCCAGTCCCACGCCTCATCCAACCCTTCATCCAGCAGATACTTATGAGCCTCCTCTGGGTGCCAGGCTCTGTGCTGAGCACCAGACACAGCCATGAACAAGACCCACAGGCCCCTGCCCTCAGGGAGCTCAAGAGTAGTTTGGGAAATAGCCAAACAAAAGGAGTAGATGATAGCAACAACAACAACAGATTGGGTGATAAGACATCAAATAACAGATTTGGGGAGGTGGTGGAGATGGGGTGACCTTAACAGGGTTGTTGGAAAGTACCTGAGGGAGAATGGAGAGGCTGGGTTGGAAGAGCTTCTTGCAGAGAGAACAGGCTGCTGGCCACGTGACACCAGCTTTATGCAAATTACTTCACTCCATTCTCACAACAACTTCAGGGGGCTGGGGATTTCTATTGCCCATTGTACAGGGGAGGGACTGTGGCCCCAAAGGTGGATTGAAGGAGCCAAGTCACATAGACAGGACACATGTCTGTTTTGGTTTTTGTTCTTTCTTACGAGGAGATGTGTCTGTGAGTGTCTGTGAGGGTCAAAGGCACCTGGGGAAAGGCAGACCTCCTGCCGGGCTCTGACACCTGTCTCTCTCCCCGTGCAGGGCCAGGGCATCTCACACCTACATGTGCCCACACACCACCTTGGGCGCTTGTTCAAGTGCAGAGTCAGGCTCATTACAGGTCTGGGGTGAGGCCCAAAGTTTCACCAACTCCCCACTGATGCCACCACTCCTGGTGACCACTGTGAACAGTAAGAATCTAGAACAGGGAGCAGCCTGGATTTGGACCCCGCTGGTCTGACCTCACAACCGGCACTCAGCTCCCAGACCAAGCACTTGAGCTACTCATGTCTAGAGAGGACTTCCTGGAAGAGGTGGGGTCTGATCTCAGAGCTGAAGCCAAGGTCAGGGAGGGTGTTGGAGAAGCAGCAAAAAAGGGAGGGTGATGGGGCTTCCCTGGTGACGCAGTGGTTGAGAGTCTGCCTGCCAATGCAGGGGGCACGGGTTCGAGCCCTGGTCTGGGAGGATCCCACATGCCGCGGAGCAACTGGGCCCGTGAGCCACGATTACTGAGCCTGCGTGTCTGGAGCCTGTGCTCCGCAACAGGAGAGGCCGCGAGGGTGAGAGGCCCGCGCACCGCGATGAAGAGTGCTCCCCACTTGCCGCAACTGGAGAAAGCCCTCGCGCAGAAACGAAGACTCAACACAGTCATAAATAAATAAATAAATAAATAAAAGAACGTGAATTTCTTTAAAAAAAAAAAAGGGAGGGTGAGACTCTGGCCGTCCATGCCCTTTCAGGGTGGCAGGCTGAAGTTCGGAGTGACCTGTCTGAGGGCACACAGCTGGGTAGACCAGATACCCAAACCAGCCTCGGGTCAGGTCCTCTGCTCTCTTCCAAGAGGCCAAGGGGATGAGATTCTCTCTGATCCATGGAATCTGGGTGTATGTGGCTCAGCATGAAACAAGTCTCTGGAGAAATGTTTTACTCCAGAAAGCTCTTCTGAGGGCAAAGTCTGAAGAGCTCTCAGATCTACCAGGTGCAGAGTAATTTGTTCCTGATTAAATGAAATGTCATAGGTCAGAGAGGGACCATTTTTAACGTTCGAGGCTCTCTGCCTCCCTGCCCTCTCACAGCCTGTGAGTTTCCAAGTTTCTCCTCTGCCTCCTGTCCTCACCTGTACCTTTGCACTTCTCTCCCTCCCTCTCGCCCTTCTTTACTTTTCTTCTCCTCCTTCCCTTCTTTCTTCCACACAGTCATTCTGACCATGCTCTGTGCCCCGCAGCGTTCTAAGTTCCAAGGAAACAACGGGAGGTGAGAGGGACACAGCCCTGCCTCACCTTGGAGCCTCCAGCAGGTCAGGGGAGACAACAGAGGAAATGATTAAGGGGATCCCTGTCTGCCCTCTGGAGACTTGCCCATTCACAGGACCCTGGGGTTGGAGACTGGCACATATGTCAGAAATGGCAATTGGGAGACACTCCCAGGGTGCAGCCAAAGCACAAAGTAGGAGGGGCTGACTAACCCTGGGCATCAGGGAGGGCTTCCTGGAGGAGGAGACACTTGAGCTGAGTGTTAGGATAAATACGTGTGACTAAGAGAAGGCAGTGCCAAGGCAGAGCATGGCATGAGGACCTTTTTCCAAGGTTGTGGTTATTGACTAGATGAATGAACGAACGAATGTGATCAAGACCCTCCTTCTGGCAGTAGAGTTGGGTGTGGTATCTCCAAGCCCTGTCAGAGCTGGGTGAGCTCTGACAGCTGCACAGGAAGGAGAGGGACATGGGCTTGGTGACTGTCAGTCCTGTAAAGGCTTGGCTCCACCCTCTGTCCTTTCACCAAACCCCTTTAATTGACTTGGAGTGATTGCGTTTCTCTTGTTTTTATCCAAATGGCCCTGGCAGGCCTTTTCTTTCTCTTCTGATAAGAGATACAGCGGATTATCACGACTTCCCATGCATTTCTGACAGAAGCTGGCCTTCTCTGAAACCTTAGGGACACATCTGCCTCTTCCTGGTAAGATGCTTGAGGACAGTGACTTAGCTGTTCTTATTCATCCTGGTATCCCCTCTCCAGCCTCAGGACCAGGCCTGTAGTAGGTGCTCAATAAATGTGTGTCAAATGACCGAGGGAACATCCTGCAGATGTGGCTGCTAGTGGTCCCCATCTCCTCCTCCTCTGGAGGCTATCCTCCTCCCTGCCAGCGAGGTGAATGCTCCGCCTTCAAGTCATACTGTCCTGATGCCTCCCTCCCTCCTCACTCACCTTCCTGTGGCCTGAGGACTAGTTTGGAAACAGATCTAATCACATGAAGCCTGCTTCCTGCCCTTTGCCCTATACTTACAACCCTCCACTGGTCCCCTGCTGGTGGGATGAAGACCCAAATCCTGGGAGCGGCGTGTGAGGCCCCCCGCAATCTTGCTCCTGTCCCCTCTCCAGGATCCCACCCACTTCCTGCCCTCCAATCACACAGGCCCTGGAGTTCTTCCTGGTTGCCAAGAGCCCTCCAGCTACTGGGCCTTTGCACATGCTGTTGCCTGGTCTGAACACTCTTTCTCAGCCCCAAGCTCACCTGATAACTGGTTTATTCTTCAGATCACAGGTGGAGGCTCATCTACTCTGGGAAAATCTTGAACTTCTCTATTCATAGCACTGTGAGCCTCTCCTTTAGAGCACCTGTAATTTGACACTTTTTTTGTGCAATTCTACATTAGTCTTTGTCTCCCTTTCTAGACTGTGAGCTCTGCGGGACAGGGTCCCTGATGCTTTTGCTTGGCTTTGATTCTCCTAACACAGTGGCTGTCACACAGTAGGTACTCAACAAGTGTGTTAAATAAATAAATGAATATTGTCACTGCAGGTCTCAGAGACCCCTATGGGTGGGGAATATGTCTCAATCACTGGGCTGGTATGAGGGTCAGGCAGGAGAGGTGTCTAGGGTATTTATATATATATATATATATATATATATATATATATATATATATATATATATATATATATATATATACTTTTTTTTAATAAGAGGAGCTTTTTTAATATATATATAAATTTATTTATTTATTTACTTATTTATTTTTGGCTGCCTTGGGTCTTCGTTGCTGCGCGCGGGCTTTCTCTAGTTGCAGCGAGCAGGGGCTACTCTTCGTTGTGGTGTGCAGGCTTCTCATTGTGGTGGCTTCTCTTGTTGTGGAGCATGGGCTCTAGGCGTGCGGGCTTCAGTAGTTGTGGCACGCAGGCTCAGTAGTTGTGACTCGCGGGCTCTAGAGTGCAAGCTCAGTAGTTGTGGCACATGGGCTTTGTTGCTCCGCGGCACGTGGGATCTTCCCGGACCAGGGCTCGAACCCGTGTCCCCTGCATTGGCAGGCGGATTCTTAACCACTGCACCACCAGGGAAGTCCCTAGGGTATTTATATATTTAAGGAGGTGTTCTGTTATCCTCAAATGCCTCATGCCAACCAGAGAGTGTAGACAAGGGGAAAAAATGGATTTGAGATTTAAAAGAATCATTGACTCAGCTCCCGGGCCTATGTCTGGAAAGCTCACCTGTGCAGAGAATGGATGCATCTCCCACCAACACAGTCATCTGGCTCCCAAAATAGTCCCAAGAATACCCTGTGGCAGCTGAACTGTTGTATGTTTTTATGCCTGCGTAATGTTGTTTTACTTCTGCAGGCTCATTATAGGGAAATGGGCTTCAGAGGCAGAACAGGGAGGGGAATGGACTAATTTCCCCAATTGTGGACAAAATGGGAGGGATTCTTACCTTTGCAGGATGTGCTCAATGAGGAATTTGCAAGGGAAATCATAAAGCCTGCAGGCAGTGCAGTTCTTGGACTGATGAGACATTTTGCAGGGATTACGTCTGGTGGAGCTGCTTGGTTGATGGCATATAACCTCATCAGAGTGCTTGTGAGGCCATTGTCCTCTCAGAGCAGGCAGACAAGGACACTGCCATCCTCGCTCCCATTCAGGAGAACCTGGGACAGAAACCGAGTGAACAGAACGTTCCTGGGTGCTCTTACTCTGCCCTGCCCACCACCCCCTACCTGGGGGCCGCCTCCCAGAAGTTGCCTGGGATGCAGCTCCACCTGCTCTGGGGAGAGGTTTTCAGGTACCTGCTCAGGGAAGACCTTGAACCTTCTCATGGAGAATTGCAGACCCAGAGGCCTAGAGATCTAGAAGCAGCAAACTGTGGGCTGCTCTTCCCTCCCTGAATGCTCTTCTCCTCCAGTTTATCCTTCAGGGCCCAGCTAGGGATACCCCTCCTCCAGGAAGCCCTCCTGGATACCTCTAGCCTATGCTGGCCTCTTCCTTTCTTAACTCCTCTCCCATGCTCTGCAGGGCAGGGTGGGGTGGAGGAAGGACATGCATGGGCCTCAGTGGCAGAAGGCTGGGGTTTGGACATGCTCTGCCATTCAAGCTCTGTGACCTTGGGCAAATTACTTGACTTCTCTGGGACTCCGTCTCCTTTATGTGAAATGATGTATTTTTCATTCATTCATTCATGTGTCCGGCACGCATGCATTCTATGGTGATGGAAATTAAGGTATAGATTCTGTTAAATCTCAGCGTCTAGTGGGAATGTGAGGGATGACATTCTGGCACTCAGCTCCCTTCCCTGACCTGCCCTCGGTGTTTTCTGCAGGGTGCCCAGCTTCTGGGCATCCTGGGGTGACACATGGTTAGGTAGCCAAGAAGGAATGAAGTGTCCCTATGTCCCTGCTCCTCTGGGAGATGCCACACAGTACCTTGTCACCCTCCTCCTGAGACCCCAGGATGCAGTGTGTGGAGCACTAGCCTGGGAGGCAGAAAGCCCTGGTCCCATACCTCACTCTTCGTAACTTTCTGTGACTGCCTGGGCAGGTCACATTACCTCACGTCACCTCCGTAAGGGCCCAATGAGCAGACACTGCTGCAGTGGGGAAAGCAGCTGACTGTTCATCAAAACTCCTTTTCAGTCCTTGGAGGGATGGTCCCAGTTAGGCAATCTACAGCTGGGGGTGGGGAGAGCGGGGTGAGCCTGAGGGAAGCAGAGAAGGAGAGACGGCCAGGTTTATTCATTTATTCTTTCATTTACAAATATTTACTTAGCATCTATTATGCACCAGGCGCTGTGCTTCCTAGTGGTGACTACAGAAGAGGATTAAGTCTCATTGGGTTATGGGTGATAAAAATATATCACAAACTGGTTGAGACAGGAAAAGAAATGCATTGGCTCCTGAAGCTAGAACATCTTGGGGGGCTGCTGGCTTCAGGTTTGCCTTGATCCTGGGGCTCCAGCTGTCACACCCAGTCTGTGCAGGCAGCGTTCTGGCACTGGGTGTACAGCAGGGAGACAAACAGGGGGGCTCATGTTCTCTCTGCCTTGACCATCCCTCTTTCAGTCCATCTTTCAGAGATTTGTTCAACTGTGCTGGCTTCATTTTTAGACAGGCTTCTCTTATGACAGCCAACAGCAACTTTGGCCCTACATCTGACAAGCTCAGAAAACTTAAAGGAAAGGAAAGCCTTATTTATGCTAGTTTCAGTCAAAGTCCAAGGGCAAACTCTGATTGGATTAACCTGGGTCATGTGCCCATCTCTGAGCCAATCACTAAGTCCAGGGGAATCGAAGGCATGGATTGGCCAGTGTTGAGTCATGCATTCACCCTTAGAGCCATGGTGGGCTCGGTGCTGGACAAAGCACCTAGACCGTGTGGATGGCAGGTGAGGAGCATGATTTCCAAAGGAAAATGAGAAGAACATTGGTGGGGGGTCAGGGGGAGTGGGAGGTGGGTTCTCAGCAGGTGCAAACAATCTCAATTTACAGGATGAAACTAAATCCTGTGTCTTGCTTGGTTGCTGGGCTAGGATGACAAAACACACCTGGGCTAACATGGGTCACCTTGGGGACCTTCACAATAAGGAGACAGTGCACCTGCAATCTAGCACCCCCTCCGGATCCTGACCACCTGGGTCAGGTGACCTCACCTGCCTTTGCTCCACCCCAGCAGACCTGGCCTTCTTCTGAGAGGGCGTGGGTGGGCAGAGCTGCAATGATGCTGGCTCTCCACAGAGCACACGCTGACTCAAACTGCCTCCCTGGCTGTGTGACTCTGAGTGAGTTCCCCAACCTCTCTGAGCCTGTGTCCTCATCTCTAAAATGGGAATGATTAACCAACCTTGTAGCAGGGGAGGGTTGTTGTGAGGGTTGGCGATAACACCTATGAATCACCCGGTCTCCAGCACATACTAGGCATTAACGAGAAGTGGAGACAGGAGGTGCTCGTGGAATGACAGCTATGCCCTCTAGTCTGGCACTTTGTAGGCGGGACGGTGTGTATTGCTGGCGGTCAGCCTCTCCCATCTGACCGTGACCTCCTCAAGCACAGAACATGACCAAGCTTTCTCTCTGTGCCCAGAGCCCTGCACACGGCCCGGTGCTCTGTGGTGACATCTGCTGAGTCATTGGAAACTGATGTGTCAAAGGATGGAGGGAAGGGGAGGGCATTTCGTGCTCCTTGCCCAACAGCCGCCGGGCCTTGAACCTCTCTAAAATGTCTGTTTCCAGCCACACACGTCTCTGCAGGACATAAATTTCTTAGCAGCAGAAAGTTATTTTATATCCATTAAAACAGCTGGACCTTGATGGAAACAGAGCTGTTGTCACTGTTGGGGCCTGAGAAGTGCCTGAGAACGGCGGGGACGCACAGGCGGGATTAATTCTAGACCTTTCAGAGACTCCTGCCTTATAGCTGGGTTCAGGGCGTAAAGATGCCAACTGGCCCCAGTGGCCTGAAGGGAGAGGCTTGCGCTAACAGCAGTGGGGGCCTTGCTGAATGATACTTCTGCCTTGGGGAATGTGGGCGCCCTGTCCACTTTTTCTTTTAATCTCACTCTTAGAAGTTTGCCGAGAGCTGGGCTGTGAACTGCAGAAATGCGAGGAGATGCTGTTTCGGCAAGGGCAAAAATAGACGTCACTGGCAATCATGGATTAATCCACCCAGCCTCATGGAGTCCCACTGTGCGCTGGGCCCTGGGCTTGCTGCTTACAGAGCACAGAGAAGGAGGCGGGCACATAGTAGGCTCATGATAATTCTTAGCTGTTATTCTGATGATAGTCGTGGTGGTAGTGGTGACACCCCCCACCCCCATTCCTACGTCCTCTCTCCTGTCATTAGGTGTCAGCCCCCTCCTGGCTGGTCCATCTCCCCCAGGGCTCTGTCATCCACGAGGGACTTCTCTCCTTCTCAATTGGCTTAGTTAATCCTAAAACCTGCATCTCAGAGGAGGGCACCTGTGTTTGGCTCCAGGCTTCATCCTGCTCTGCTCACACTGGGAACTAGCGCCCCTTGCAGCCAGGCCAGCGTTGATCAGTACGAGGCTGTGTGTTTCTGATTCTGGTCCTGGTGTTCTCAGTTCATAAGCAGGCCAATGTCTGTTCTCCTTTCTCACCTCCCGTAGGGAGACTGTCATGCCAGAACGTGTGCCATTTTCCCACGAAGATCTGAGCACAGAGTCATCGATTGTTGGGCCAGCAAAGTAGGAAGGAACTAGGAGATGATTCAGTCCAACCCTTCCTGGTACAGTTGGGGAAACTGAGGCTGAGCGGTGATGTGACCTGCCCAGGGTCACTGATAGAACAGGGACCAGGACCCGCTCTCCTGACCCGTGGCTGAGGCTCTTTCAGCTCTGCCTTCGCCACATGGATCCCAGGCCTGGGGCTGGAAGGGCCAGAATCCCATGCCCGGCACAAATGAGGGAGGGGCAGGTCTGGGCAGGAGGCTTGGACCTGCGTGGAGGGGTGATATTAAGCCCATGGAGTAAAACCTCACGCTGGACCACTTGGGTTCTGGAGGGAACAGTGGCTGAGGGTCCCACAGACCTGACTGAGCCAGTGCACAGACCTGAACCTGATGGCAGGGCAGCCTGGGATGAAATTGTCACAGGCTCTCGGTGAAATGAGAAAAATCAGGTCAAGGTAGTCTGTCGGTATAAGGTTGCCATTTATTCTTTTTGGAAAGGCCTGTTTTTTATGATGAAATACTGCCATTCTTACTTTCAGGTGAACTTTTCTTTCTTTTATGAAAAGACTGTGAGAGTAGATCTTAGCTGCTGCTTTGAAACTTTCTTTGCAACTGTGGGATTTTCCATAACTGTAGGACTCCCCTAGCATTTTGTGCACTAATGTATTTTGTGTATAACATTCCTCAGACTAATAATAAGTCTTCTTTCTTGAAATCAGTTACTACCATCCAGAACTTGTGTTCCCCTGAACCCAATTTGGGAAAGCTGGCATTTCAAAATCAGCATGAATTGTCAATGAACTCTCCCAGAACTGGCTGGGCTTTCCTGGAAGTCTGTGCTCAGTGTTGGGAGATGTGAACAGGTGTCTGCTCTATCCTGCGGCCCTGTGGGGTCATAAATCAACCAGTGAGAGGCACAGAGAGATGGAGCCCCACCTCCCTGATCCAGCTATGACACTGAAATCTCAGAGGGATATTCCAACACCAGCAGGGAAAATAATGTCCTAAGAAAGCCTTGGGCTTGTGACTTTGCTCTTTATAATTTAGACGTTATCAGTCTCTTAAGAATGTTTCTTGTGTGTTACTACATGGCAGTTCACAGGAACAGGATCTAGTTGCTGGGATTTTTGAAAAGTGTGACTCTCATCGGTGTGTCTGGAGTCCCTGTCTGTGTGGAGACAGTGAGGGGCCTCTGAGGTCTGGGTTTTGTGGCAGGTTTACTGATTATGTCATTGCCAGAGAGGTTGGGCCTGACCGGGGCCTTCAATGCCCTGTGTGACAGTGGCCCCTTTTTGACTACATCCTGGGCCTCATCCCTCTTGGTCACCACCCTCCAGCCACCCAGGTCTCCACACAATTCCTCATACGAGCCAGGCCCTGTCTCCTCTCCAGGCCTCTGCACATACCGGTTCTTCTGCCTTATTTTTTTCTCTCTCTCTGTCTCTCTTCACAATTTATCCAGATAACTCTTATCTTTGTGTCTCCACTGAGAAGGCTCTTCTGCCTTTGTCTCCTGCCCCCATATGGGGCATGAGCCCTTCCATTAAATAATCAAATCTGTACTTGTTTGATGTCTGTCTTCTTAGATCCTAGACTATAAGTTTCCTGAAGACAGAAATTGTTTCTGGCTTGTTCAACAATGTATCCCCTGTGTGAACCCAGATCCTGGCACATGTAGATGTTCAATGAAATATATGTTGAATAAACAAAGAACAGGACAGGTGAGTGTATGAGTTACCTTTATTCACTCTGTGATTAATTTCCAGAAGTGTACACTCTTGTATAGATTCAACCTCCAAAGGGTGTGTCCCCAGCCATGGGACCCTCTGCCTGCCCTCCTGTGTCCCCTCTGCCCCTCATGCCTCCCTGGATGACATTTCAGCCCAACCTGGCCCTGCCTCAGCACTCACAGCCTCAAAAGGTGCTTTACAAGTTCCCTTGTGTGTGCAGAAGCACGGCTCCCTCCTCCCTGCACTTCTGAGGCTTCCTTGGCTGGGGGCACAGACGTTCTTCTTTTGCTTCTCTCCCCCCTCCCAGGGCCCATCGACAGAGAAAGGGGCCCAGCCCTGGATGCACTTAGAGCAGGTCATTTGTGAGGACAGGTAGGAGGTAGCGTGTGTGTTCACATTAATTGAGCATTTAGTGTGTGTCGGGCACTATTCTAAGCCCATTAAAGGTTTTAAATCACTTAATCCTCTCAAAAACTCTAGGGCCTATAGACTACGATTTCCCCCCTTTATAAGTGGGGAAACTGAGGCACAGCTGGTTAAGGAGCTTGTCCAAGGCCCCCAGGTAGTAGTTGGTTCAGTCGGGATTTGGAACTGGGCTTCAGGGCTTCTTTACGCTGCTTGGAATGGAGTCTCCAGTGTCTGGGGCAGATGATTCTTCTCTTGGGGAAAAGAAAGCTGCCTCTGGGCCTTTAGGAATGGGCAGAGGCAGGACTCGGTACCCAGAACTTAACACAGTTCTTAGCAACACCGTGAAATCGGCGTGAGACCCTAACAGCCTGAGAGGGAAGGGTCTGGAGAATATGGCATTTGGGGTGTAGAGAGGGATCCTAAAGAGTTCGGGGCTTAGCACCAGAGCAACAGGCTGGGGGCCAAAGAAGGGAGCGGCTGGCCAGGGAGATTTCCGGAACCCGGGGGCAGGGGCGTTTGTCTCCTTCCCGTGCTGTGATCCCTGCGCTGCGTCCTAACCTTGTGCAGTGTCTGCACCGGTAAGAGCCTCCTCTTAGTGGCCCTGCGGGGAATGGAGGAGGCCGGCCCGTTTCCCAGGCTTGGGTGACATGGGGCAGAGAAAAGGTGGTGGCTGCAGGAGACCAGGCAGGCAGAAGAGGGTGTGGAGGACCAAGCACTGGATCTGGACCTCAGAACGAGTGGTGTCAGGGGGCCACTTTCCAACACCAGGTATTCTTGTGGCCCTGAGGACAGGGCTGGACATCCCCCACTCAGGGGTTCTGGCTGGGGGTGAGTTATTAGCGTATTCAAGGAAAGGGTGCCCTCAGGAAGCGCAGGCCCGGGATGGGACATGGGTCATGGGAGTTATGCCCTGTGTGTGCACAGCCTTCTCCTTCGTCCCTACCCTCACCCCATCATCCCTCCCTCAGCAGCCTCATCTGGAGGAGAAGAAATTGACTCTCCTCAGTCGCGGCTCTCTTTCCATCCACCTCCACTGAGATATTTGCCCAGTGAATGAAAACACTTGTTTTCATCAGAAACTTGGGAGCTGAAGGTGATGCTTCCATTTCTCTCTTCCAGTGCCTCCCAGAGCTCCAAGGGGGCTGAGCTTAGCAGCGGGATGAGCCTGGCCCATTAGGGGGCAACCTTGGATCAGGAAAATGATGCTGGGCAAAGGATCCAATCTCCCTCCCACCTGCCACACCCGCCTCCAATTGTGACCATGATCTGTACGATGACATTCCCAGAGTCAGGGTAATCTGGGGCAGGAAGATGGATCTGATGAGGCTTTCCATGTTAATTTTTGGCAGTCACTTTATTTTTATGAAGGGGATGAATCAGACGCTGATATGTTCTATCAGCACTGGCTTCCTTGGTCAAGCTCTTAGTCATGATTGTTGGGGCAAAAGGGGATCAATGTGTTTAAGAGTGTCACCCATGACAAGCCACAGACTATGAGAAAATATTTGCCAAATACGTATCTGATAAAGGTCTGTATCCAGAACATACGAAGAACTCCCAAAAGTCAATACTAACAAAACAAAGTACCCAATTAAAAAAGATCTTCTTTGAGCAGACACTACAGCAAGAAGAAGAGATAGGGATAGCTGATGAGCACATGAAAAGATGATTGAGATTATTAGTTATTAGAGAAATGCAAAATGAAACCACAGTGAGATACCATTTCACCCCCACTAGGATGGAAAAATAACTGATAATACCCAGTGCTGGAGAGGATGAGGAGCAACTGGAACTTGCTTGCACTGCTGGTGGGGATGCAGAAGAGTATAGACACTTTGGAAAACAGTATGACAGTTTCTTAAAAAGTTGAACATATACCACCGTATGATTTGATTATTTCACTCCAAAGTATTTACCCAAGAGAGAAGAAAGCATTCATCTGTACAAATGCTTAGGCACAGACATTCATAGAAGCTTTATTTTTAATAGCCATGAACTAGAAGGAAAAAAATATGTTCATCAGTAGGTCAATAGATAAACAAATTGTGGTCTATCCATACAATGAAATACTCTTCAGCAATAAAAAGGAATTAAATATTAATATATACAACATTGATGAATCTCAATATAATTATACTGACTAAAAGAAGCCAGACAAGTAAGAACACATCCTGTATAATTCCACTAGATAAAATTCTAGAAAATGAAAACTAATCCATGGTAACAGAAAGCAGTTTGATTGTTGCCTAGGGCAGGAGACTGGGTGTGGGGATGACAAATAGGAGGGAGAGATTACAAAAGATCAGAGTCATTTGAGGGTGATGGGTATTGCTATGGGCTGAAGTCTGTGTTCCCCACAAATTCCTATGTTGTAACCAATGTAATGGTATTAGGAGGTGGGGGTCTTTGGTTGATTAGGACATAAGGGTGGAGCCCTCATGAATGGGGTTAGTGCCTTTATAAAAAAGGTCCCAGGTAGCCAAGATGATGAAGTAGGAAGACTCTGAGCTCACCTCCTCCCATGGGCACACCAAAATTACAACAATTTGCAGAGAAACTACCGATGAAAAAGACCATAAGACTAGCAGAAAAGACCTTCTACAACTAAAGATATAAAGAAGGAACCACAATGAGATAGGTAGGAGGGGCAGAGACAAGGTATAATCAAGATTCATATCAAGACTCACAAGTGGGGGGATAATTACAATTGCAGAGTTTCTCCCCAAGGAGCAAGTGGTCCAAGTCCCACATTGGACTCCCTTGCCAGGGGGTCCTGCACTGGGAAGAAGAGCCCCCAGAACATTTGGCTTTGGGGCCAGCAAGTCTTTTTTTTTTTTTTTTTTTGAGTCAGGAGTCCATTCTCCTTCTTATAGTAATCTTTTATTTGTTTATTTATTTATTTATTTTTGGCTGTGTTGGGTCTTCGTTTCTGTGCGAGGGCTTTCTCTAGTTGTGGCAAGCGGGGGCCACTCTTCATCGCGGTGCGCGGGCCTCTCACTGTCACGGCCTCTCTTGTTGCGGAGCACAGGCTCCAGACGCGCAGGCTCAGTAGTTGTGGCTCGTGGGCCCAGTTGCTCCATGGCATGTGGGATCTTCCCAAACCAGGGCTCGAACCCATGTGCCCTGCATTAGCAGGCAGATTCTCAACCACTGTGCCATCAGGGAAGCCCCCAGCAAGTCTTACTTTATGGAGAGTCAGAGGGCTGTGGTAGAGACTCCACACAAAATCTCACACACTCCAGAACACAGGGTAGAAGAGTAATTTTAAAGGAGCCAGGGTCAGACTTACCTCCTAATCTTGGAGAGTCTCCCAGAGAGGCAGGAGACACTTGGAGCTCACCCTGGGGATACAGACGCTGATGGCAGCTATTTTGGGGAGCTCATTCCTACCACACTGGTGCTGTCAAGTGCCATTTTGGAGTCTTCCATCTAGCTTATTAATGCTGGGACCTGGCCCTGCCTACCAGCCTGTTGGCTGGTACTAGAATGCCTCAGGTCAAACAAGTAGCTGGACGGAGACATAGCCCCATTCTCCAGCAGGCTTGATGCCTTAAGGCCCCCTGAGCCTAGAGCCACCGTGGGACCTGGCCCTGTCCAAGAGAGGGTCCAGGACCCAGCCCTATACACCAGTGCACAGGCTTTAGCCCCAGAACCCCCAGGGCCCTGCAGCCAGACACCCTGGGACTCAGCTCCACCCACCAGTTGACCTATACTGGCTGTGGGGCCAGCTTCACTCACCAGTGTGTAGGCACCAGCCCAAGGACACCCTGGGACCCAGCCCTGCCCACCAGTGGGCCAACATCCCAACTCCAGGACAACCAGGGCCCTGCAGCCAGAGACCCTAGGACATGGATCCACCCACCAGTGAGCCGGCACTAGCTCCAGGACTCAGCTTCACCCACCAGAGGGTAGACACCAGCCCTGGGATGGACCTGAGCCCCAGCCACCCCCACCAGCAGGTGGCCAACAGCCCCAGGACCACCACAGCCCCATAGCCTACCATGTCAAGAACCAGTCTACACACCAGCAGCCTGGCTCCAGCTCCAGGACCACCTGAGCTCCTCAGCCAGAAGCCCCAGGATGCAGCCCCACCCACTAGGGGGCTGATACCACCTTAGGGATACCCTGGACCCCCTACTTCCCCAGCCAGCCAGGTCAGAAAATGGCCCAGCCAACCAGTTGGCCAATAATAGCTCCAGGACCACTGGGAAGCCTGTAGCCAGAAACCCTGGGACCTGCTTCCACCCATCAGTGAGCCAGCACTAACCCTGGGAATCCCCTGGACCCAAGCCCCACTCACAAACAGGCCGACATTATCCCTGGACCCTCTGGGCCCCAGCCTCACCCAGCAACAGGCCAACACCAGCTCTGTGACACTTTTGACCCCTCAGCCAGACACACCAGGATCCAGCCCCGCTCACTAGAAGGCCAACACCAGCTTTGGGACACCCCAGATCCCACAGCCAGCCACGTCAGGAAATGGCCCTGATTGCCAGCAGACTGACTCCAGATCTGGGAACCCTGGTCCAACTACCCACTCCAGAACCTGGTTCTGCCCACCAGTGGGCCAGCACTAGCCCCAGGACCTCCTGTGGCTCCACAGCCAGCCACCTCGTGCCTTAGACCAACCAACCAGCAGGTGGCAGCCTCCACACAAGTCAGAGCCTGGCAACCAACTGGACCAGGAGCCAGCCACATCTGCCATACCACCCACAGTAGTCAGCCTTCCACAACAAAAGAACCCAAACAGTCCATATAGGGGCACACCTGGAACATATAGCTCTGGTGACCAAAGGGGAGTGCACTGCTGGGATGCATAGGACATCCCTTACAAAAGGCTACTTCTCCAAGGTTGGGAAACATAACCAACATACTGAATAAACATAAATAAAAACTTCAAATTAGGCAAAATGAGACAACACAGAAATATATTCCAAATGAAGGAACAAGATAAAACCCCAGAAGAAGAACTAAGGGAAGTGGAGATAGGCAACCCAAAGAAGAGTTCAAGGTAGTGATTGTAAAGATGTTCAGAGAACTCAGGAGAAGATTGAATGAACAGAGTGAGAAGTTAGAAGTTTTTAACAAAAAATTAGGAAATACAAAGAAGAACCAAATAGAGATGAAGAGTACAATAACTGAAATGAATAATACCTTAAAAGGATTCAACAGTAGGTTAGATGATACAGTGGGATGAATCAGTGAACTGGAAGACAGCGTAGTGGAAATCACTGAAGCAGAACAGAAAAAAAGACAAAAGGGGAAAAAAAAAAGGAAATGAGGACAGTATAAGAGACTTCTGGGACAACATCAAACACATTAACATTTACTTTATAGGGGTCCCAGAAGGAGAAGAGTGAGAGAAAGGGACAGAGAACATATTTGAAAATATAATAGCTGATAATTTCCCTAACCTGAGAAAGGAAAAAGACATCCAGGCCCAGGAAGCACAGAGAGTCCCAAACAGGATCAACCCAAAGAGGACCATACCAAGACACATTGTAATTAAAATGGCAAAAATTAAAGCTAAAGAGAGAACATTAAAAGCAAAAAGGGGAAGACAACAGGTTACATGCAAAAGAACTCCCATAGGCTACCAGCTGATTTTTCAGTGGAAATTCTGCAGGCCAGAAAGGAGTGGCATGATATATTTAAAGTAATGAAAGGGAAAAAACCTACAACCAAGAATACTCTACCCAGTAAGGCTTTCATTGAGATTTGATGGAGAAATCAAAAGTTTTACAGATAAGCAAAAGCTAAAAGAGTTCGGCACCACCAAACCAACTTTACAAGAAATGTTAAAGGAACTTCTCTAAGTGAAAAAGAAAAGACCACAAAAAGAAACACAAAAATTGCAAAAGGAAAAATCTCCTTGGTAAAGGCAAATATGCAGTAAAGGGAGTAAATCATCTACATACATATCTAGTACGAAGGTTAAAAGACAAAAATAGTAAAATCATCTATATCTAAAATAAGTAGTTAAGGGATACACAAAACAAAAAGATGTAAAATATAATGTGAAAAACAGTAAACATGTGGGGGTGGTGAATAAAATTGAGTTGTTAAAATGCATTTGGCAAACAAAAATCTGTAATAGATACACACACAAAAAGAGAGAATGGATTGGGAATTCCCTGGTAGTCCAGTGCTTAGGACTCTGCACTTTCATTGCTGAGGGCCTGGGTTCAATCCCTGGTCGGGGAACCAAGATCCCGTAAGCTGCACAGGGCACAGCCAAAAGAAAAAAAAAAAAAAAAAAAGGAATCCAAACATAACACTAAAGACAGTCATTAAATCACAAGGGAAGAGAACAAAAGAAGAAGGAAAAAAAAGAGGGAGGAGATATGGGGATATATGTATATGTATAGCTGATTCAATTTGTTATAAAGCAGAAACTAACATGCCATTGTAAAGCAGTTATAGTCCAATAAAGATGTTAAAAAAAACCCCAAAACAATTAACAAAATGGCAATAAGTACATACCTACCAATAATTAATTTAAATGTAAATGGACTAAAAACTCAAATCAACAAATAATTCTAAATGTGTATGCAAACACAAAATACCCTGAATAGCCAAAACAATCTTAAGAAAGAAAGACAAAGCTGGAAGTATCACATGCCCTGATATCAAACTATACTACAAAGCTACACTCACTAAAACAGTATGGTACTGGCCCCAAAACAGACACATAGATCAATGGAACAGAATAAAGAGCCCAGAAAAGAGCACACACTTACATGGGTGATTAATTTTTTGACAAGAATATACAATGGGGAAAAGACAGCCTCTTCAATAAATTGTGTTGGGAAAACTGGACAGCTACATGAAAAGGAATCAAACTGGACTATTCTCTCACACCATGTACAAAAATAAATTAAAAACATGGATTAAAGGCTTAAATGTAAGACCTAAAACCATAAATCTTCTAGAAGAAAACTTAGGCAGTGAGCTCTTTGACATTGGTCTTAGTAATATTTTTTTGCAAATTTCTTCTTGGTCAAGGGAAACAAAAGCAAAAATAATCAAATGGGACTACATCAAACTAAAAAGCTTCCACACAGGGAAGAAAACTATCAGCAAAATGAAAAGTCCACTTACTGAATGAGAGAAGAATTTGCAAACAATATATCCAACAAGGGGTTAATGTCCAAAATATACAAAGAACTCACACAACTCAACATCAGAAAAAGGAACAACCCAATTAAAAAATGGGCAAAGAAATAGACACTTTTTTCCAAAGAAGACATACAGGTGTTCAACAGGCACATGAAAATATGCTCAACATCACTAATCATTACTATTCATGAATTTTGAGGCAAATCAAAACCACAATGAAGTATCACTTCACACCTGTTGGAATGTCTGTTATCAAAAGGACAACAGATAAAAAGTGTTGGCAAGGATGTGGAAAAAAGGGAACCCTCATGCACCGTTGATGGGAATGTAAATTGATGCAGCCACTATGGAAAACGGTATGGAGTTTCCTTAAAAAATTAAAAATGGAGCTACCATATGGTCCAGCAATCCCACTCCTGGGTATTTATCTGAAGAAAATAAAAACACTAATTTGAAAAGATATATACACCACTATGCTCATTGCAACATTAATTACAGTAGCCAGGATACGGAAGCTACCCAAGTGCCCATCAGCCAATGAGTTGATAAAGAAGATGTGACATATATATATAGACAGTGGAATATCACTCATCCATAAAAAAGAATGAAATCTTGCCATTTGTGACAATAAGGATGGACCTAGAGGGCATTATGCTAAGTCAAATAAGTCAGACTGAGAAAGATAAATACTGTATGATTTCACTTATATGTGAAATCTAAAATACAAACCAAATGAACAAACATAACAACAGAAACTGTTATAGATACAGAGAACAAACAGGTGATTGCCAGAGGAGAAGAGGGTGGGGGGAGGAAATAAATAGGGCAGGGAGATTAAGAGGTACAAACTTCCAGTTGCAAAATAAATGTTATGGGTATGAAATATACAGTGTAGGGAATATATTTAATAATTATGTAATATCTTTGTGTGGTAACATGTAACTAGACTTATCATGGTGATCAGTTTGAGATGTGTAGAAATACAAGGCACTATGTTGTGTAACAAGAACAAACATATTATTGTAGGTCAATTATACTTCAAAAAGAAACAAACAAACTCATAGAAAAAGAGACCAGATTTATGGTTACCAGAGGCGGAGGGTGAGAATTGGAAGATGGCAGACAAAAGGCACAAACTTCCAGTTATAAGATAAATACATACTGGAGATGTAATGTACAACATAATAAGTATAATTAAAACTGCTGTATGTTATATATGAAAGTTGTAAAGAGAGTAAAACCCAAGAGTTCTCATCACAAGGAAACATTTTTTCTATTTCTTTAATGTATCTATACAAGATGATGGATGTTCATTAAACTTATTGTGATAATCACATCATGATGTATGTAAATCAAATCATTATGCTGTACATCTTAAACTTATACAGTGCTGTAAGTCAATTATATCTCAATAAAACTGGAAGGAAAAAAAGAGGCCCCAGGGAGCTCCTTCTCCCTTCTGCCACATGAGGACACAGCAATAAGACGGTGTCTATGAACTAGGAAGTGGGGCCTCACAAGACACCAATCCACAGCCTCTTCATCTTGGACTGTCCAGTCTCCAGAAGGTGAGAAATAAATGTTTGTTGTTAAAACCACCTGTCTGTGGTATTTTTGTTATAGCAGCGCAAAAGGATTAAGACAGGCATGTTTATTATCTTGATTATGGTGGTGATTTCATGGGTATATACATATGTCAAATTCATCAAAATTGATGCATGAAATAGGCACAATTTGTTGTATGTCAACCGTACTGCGGTGAAGCTGTTTAAAAAAATTTAAGATGTCGCTACTTTGCAGTGTCTTGAGAGCTTTGAAAGATGCATGCACAATGTTCCGTGGTAGAGTGTGTTGTTGGCCCCAGTTCCTCGTTCCTTCTCTGCATCAGCACCCTTTGCCATGTAACTTTGTAGCGCCCTTCCACTGTGGATGGGCGCCTGTCCCATCCCTTGACAGAAAGCATATGGCTCCCCCATATGGCTTGCTTTTGGCAGGGGGATGTCAGCAGATGTGAAAGCTACTGTGATACTGATTCAGGCTGTGTGCTGAGGCTGCCTCTTGCGTCTCTACCGTTGCTATGAGAACATGCCTGGACTGACCTTCTAGAGGATGAGAGACACGTGGAGCAGAGCCAAGTTGCTCTGGTCACCCCAGTCAAGGTCAGCCTACATTGATCAGCCAAAAACCATGGACACCCCTCCCCTAGGTTTTTTTGTGAGTCAGCCAAGATCATCAGAGCTACCTAGCCAACCCACAGCTGATCCCAAAGAAGTGAGCAAAAATGTGTTTGACGTTAGTCAATGAGGTTCTACAATTTGTGTTAGGCAATCTAACTGTGGCAATAGATAACTGATTCAGGTCCTCAAAGAAGGAACAGTTTGGGGTTATCTGGGAAGGCTTCCTGGAGGAGGTAAAGCAAGTTGGGTTTAATGGTGAATTTGAACTGGCCAGGGGAATGATAAGGGGAGGGAAAAAGAGCAGAGACGAGCAAAAGCCTGTAGGCCTGGCAGACCTCAGTGCAGGAAATTGGGACACTAACTCAGTGAGACCAGAGCCAAGTGTGGCACGAGAAGGGAGAAGGGATGGAGAGAGGGGTGAACCCTCCTCATGAAGGGCTTGAATGCCAGGCAAAGGCATTTTTAGGGAATAGGGAGCCATGGCAGGTCTTCAGGATGTTACGATTTTAGAACAATCACATGGCTAGGGCAGAGGGCAGATTGGAGCCAGCAAGATGGGAAGCTGAGGCCACAGTGCAGATGAGCAGGTGAGCAAGGATGGCCTGAACTCTGGCTGGGACGGAAATCCCATGAGTGCCACTTGTGGGACAAAGACCCCAGAGGGTTCCGTGTGGCTGGTGCTTCCTTTACAGAGTTTTTCCTCATTCCAGGCTCACCTAAGCCGCACTGCAGAAGCCTTGGCCTGAGTCAAACTCACCTCTCACTGTGGGCAATTAAGTTAAATTTTCTATCAATTTTGAATAGTTTGCTGATAGATAAGAACTGGGCAATAGTGTTTAAGGCTCAAAGTGCAAGGGCTGCAAAGAAGAGCTTCACATGATGCTTGCAAGGTTACTGTATTCATGAGATCCCATGTTTGCCTCCTGTGTTATTGTGAGTTAATTATATGGTGCCTAAATGCATCCCCTGATAATCAACCCACATTTAATTAACATTACGGATTGATTAAATGGGAATGGGAATGATGTGCTTATGTGACATAAGGAAGAGTGTTTGTAGGAAGGTGTAATTGGCATTGATGAGGGGAGTGGGCAGGTTCATAGCTTCAGCTTCTGAATGGCTTCTCCTGAACTCCCTCTAGATGAGCTTTACAGCCTGGAGAGGGGTTAAAATTTACCTAACTGCTATCTTCTAGCTATGTCTGTAGCTCCGGGCAACTTGCAAAAGCTGTCTGGGTTGCGGTTTTCTCTTCTTTAAAATGGGGTAGTAATATCTCCAACACAAGCTAGTTCTTTGCTTTCAAAATGTACCGCCCCAACCTGAAGGGTAGTGCCCTCCTGGCGTCTCCCCACCACAGCCTGTAGCCTCTGCAGACAAAGGGCCCTGCTTAGTCCCTTCTGCAAAAACAGACACGCTTGTCCCTCTTTTGGGCTCGTTGTGGCCCAGCACCAGTCTGCCTTGCAGTGAGTGCAAGAACAGTTCCTGGCATCAAAATCTCTTCCCGGAAGATGTAGGTCCTCTACACACAGAAAATCTGCAAAGATTCATCATCTTCTAATATTTATGCAGAAGACCAAACTATGAGACAAGGTGAGCATATGGTGCTAAAAATGCAGACTAGATTTACTGTGTCTAAGCCACAAAAACTACATACTCATGGTGCCTTACAGGGCTGAGTGGGGAACCCAGGAAGAGGGAAAACCCACTCCTAGCTGATGGGAGATTCTGATGGGTTTTTCTCCAGTGGCAAAGAGTCATTCATGAGAATCTCAGCATCTTAGAACCCGGAAATTATCAAAAGCTAGAATCTTATGTTACTGAGTTTTAGACTCTTTAATAGAATCTTAAACTATAAAACCTAAAGTCAGATGTCAGAATCATAGGATATTAGGATTTTAGAGACATAAATTATCATCTTGCCCAGACACCCAGTCAACATCCAAGTCATTCATACATGTGACAGCAAAGACTTCCAGACGGAGGGAGCAGCAAGTGCAAAGGTCCTGAGGCAGAAATGTGCTTGGTGTGTTTGAGGAATGGGAAGAGCTTGCAAGACTCTGAGACTTTGGGCACCTCAGGGATAAGGGGGAGGGTGCTCCCTCAGGGGTAGGCAACTCAAGGGTAGGTGCTGGGCACACAGTGGATGATTAATAAAAGTCTGAACGTGTTCAGTTCAGGGCCCCACACAGCCAGAGGGAGCCGGACATTGGGCGCAGAGGAGAGAGGGATGGGGTGTGAGGGGATTGACGAGAAGCCAGGTTGGGATGGTGGTGGGGGGGACATGGGGTGGCAAGTAAAGGTCCTGGGTGTTCTTCTCAGAGAAGAGAAGGGACTGTCAGGGGAAGGGGGTGGGCTGCAGTGGAGGCCCCCAGGTGTGGCCTCAGACCACAAGGAGGTGGCTGGGGCCAGGTAGATGGGAGTATGTTAGACAGGCCAGAACTCAAGTCCAGGCTCTATCAGGGACCCCTGTGTAAGCTTGGGCCACGGGGTCACCAGAAGAGTAAAGAATGGCCTGATAACGGGGCCTCTGCAGTGCTCAGGACTCACTTCAGCAACTTGTAAACAAACTCGTGGACACTGGCCAGTGTCCTGTGGCTGCTTTTAAATGCTCCCCTGGATGGGGCAGGAGGCTTGCTGAGGGTGAGGGGGAAACAGGGTAGGGAGAGAGGCCAGGAGAGTCAAGTGGAAGGTCACCAGGGGTGTGTGCAGGTTTCTGAGGGATTCAGAGAATACAGACAAATGTCCACTGCTGGCTGAGCACCTACTGTGTGCCAGGGAGTTTACACATCCACTCATTCATTCACGACATTTCATTGAGCACCTACTATGGGCCTGGCCCCAGGCTGAGACCTGGGAAGACAAGTGAATCAACAGATGTGGTCCTACCTTCATGCGGCTCATGTCTAGGTGAAGAAGATGGGGTAAAAACCCCTCAAATAAACAATTAAGTGAAAGAGTGAAGCAGTGAGGTACGTGCCATGTAGAAAACCAACAAAAGCCAAGACGGAACTTTGCCTCCTCACTCATTCTAACAAAGCATCCTGTATTTACAAGAATATCCTCTTCTGAACCCATTTTACAGCCAGGAAAACAGACCCAGAGAGGTGGGTAACTTGCTCGGGCAACATGCCTGGGAAGCAGCAGTGCTAGGATCCAAGCCTGCAGCAAGAATACACAACAAGCTGTGGCTTGTCTTCCCCACCTCCCCCTGTCCCTGGACGAGGGGGTCTCAGTGAGTGAGGGGGATTCACTGTCACCACAGGAACCACAGAACAGGTACTTCCCTGGGCTGAAGGGGCTGTTGGGTCGGGAAGACCTGGGTCCCAATTCTGCTTCCTTCACTTGCTTGCTCTCTGGTTCTGAGTGTGTTCACTGATTTCCCTGCATCTCAGTTTTCTCCTCTGTAAAATGGGAATGATAACATGTACCTTAAATGGCTGTTGTGAGGATCAAATGAAAAAAAAGACAAAGTACCCAGCATAGACCTGTAGACACAGTGTTAAAATGTTTCCAGGCACATTGTGTTCAAAAATTTGTTCCACTTATTTGGAGAAAGGCATATTTTCCCTCTTTCAGTGATTTCAGAAAGCTTTTTCTTAACCCGCACATGCAGTTGCTGGGAAGAACACGTTGCCCAGAAGCCAGAGGAGGCCAAGGCTCTAACCCCCTGCTGTGCAGGCTCAGCCAGGTTACTGAGCTTCTCTGACCCTCAGTTTCCTCATCTGTAAAACTGGAACATGATGCCCCCTGGGAAGGCTGTTATGAAGGTTGGATGCGGTGATACAAGTTGAGGGCCTGGTGTGGAACTGGCATAGAATGGGAGCTAAATACACCAGGCTGCTTTGTTTGGCGAAAGGATTTCTACTCTCTTTGAGCTCAGACTTTTCTGGCTTCTAAACGCGTGGTGGGACAGGAAGAGCAGTGAGGCCAGAGCTGGGGGAGCCGGAGATTGGAGTCCCTCCTCTGCCCCAGCCTCGCTGTGCACCTCGGGTGAGTCACTGCACCTCCCTGACCCTCTGTCTCTTTGTCAATGAAACAGAGAAAATTACGTTACTCCTAAACTAGAACCATCGGCAGGACCCAGTGAACCACACGAGAGACCCCAGAAAGGAAGGCGGAATGAAGAATTCTCTGTCAAGCTGTGTGAGCGGCCAGATCGACACGTGGGGAAATAGCAGAAACCCTTTAAGGATGCACTGAAGGCTGGAACACCTCATTCCTGAACATGTTCATGTAAATTAATTGGATCACCTGTCCTCAGCACCTTTTAATTGCAAAATGAATTAAGTTTCAAATGCTCAGCTTGTGGCCCCGGGAAGGGAAGGCAGAACCCAGGTTGGCAGGAAGCCACAGAGACGCTGCCCTTTGTGGTGGCCACGGTGGCCCAACGGAAGTCCCCGTAGCGCCCACCTGCTGGCCAAGACCCCGTGGGATGCTGGAGGAGCCTGGGAGGTGGCTGAGACTCTCGGAGCAGACAGGCTTATGGAGTTGGAGGGTGGTGGCCTCCTAGATTGTGAGCTGAGCAGCAGGGGTCAGACAAAGGCGTGGATGGTCCATGGTGGTGGCCACAGTGGCCCAGCATGAATACTCCACCCCAGCACCTTTCACTGTCTGTTTTTCTCCTCCTTGATGGCATGTCTACCACGTTCACTGCTGTGTGTTTGGGGCCGAGAAGTGTGTCTGGCACACAGGAGGTGCTCAACATGAACGAGTGAATGAATGAATGAATGAATTTCAGCACAGTGAAAGGAGGGATTTTTCATAGCATCAAAGTTGTCCCTGGTGGGATGGGCAGCTTCAGGAGGGAGGGTATCTCAGGGCTCTTAGAGGGAGGAGATGCAGGCATTGGCTGGGAGGTAGATTTGTTCTGAAAACCTTTGCCTGGCCCCGCATGTACACCCCTCCTGTCTGCTCCTCCCAGAGATTTGGATTCCTCTCTCAGGTCGAGGTAGTGATTTGCGGTCCGTCAAACATGATCTCAGCTCTGTTTTCTTAACTAATTCGGGAACAGCTTACTTCTCTGTGACTCAATTTTCTCATTTGTAAGTGGGACTAATACAGTTGCCCTTCAGTATCCAAGGGGGATCAGCTCCAGGACCCCCTCAGCCCTAGCAGACACCAAAATCCAAGGATGCTCAAGTCCTTATATAAAATGGCATATCATTTGCATATAACTTATGCATATCCTCCCATACACTTTAAATCATCTCTAGATTACGTATAATACCTAATGGAATATAAATGCTATGTAAATCATTATAAACACAATGTAAATCCTATGTACATAGCTGCTGGTGCACAGCAAATTCAAGTCTTCCTTTTTGTAACTTTCCAGAATTTTTTAAAAAATATTTTTGACCAGCGCATGGTTGGTTGAATCCGTGGATGTGGAGCCTGTGGATATGGACGGCTGACTAATTCCTGAGGCACCAGGGGCTGTGGAGAATGGGAAGGAAATACACTCTGTAAAGCAAAAATGCACACACAGAGTCAATGGATAGTCCCCCTGTTTCCAGAGTCTGTGAACGCACGTGGTCCGGGCTGACAGCCACAAGATGGGGGTCTGGCCACACCAGATCCTGTTGGGAAAGAAGCCTGGACATCTAGTCTCTAGTTGGCGAAACATCAGCACAGCCTGAATTAAAGCTTCCAGGTCTGAACACCCCCAGGAGGGAGGTGTGGGCCACAGAGGGGTGGCAGCGAGGGCTGTGGGTAGAGGGAGGAATGCCTGATTCCCTCTTCCTCCTCCTGGGAAGCCTCACTCCTCTGCTCTGCTCGGGCCGCTGCATCACATTTGGGAGAACATCTTGATCCATCAACACAAGCAGCCGACGAGGTATTCGCATATTCAGGGGGGGAAGGATAATCCAGGTGGCCTCGTGCAATTCCTCTTCTGGTGTGTGAATGTGCACATGTCCTGGGTGGAGAGCCCACCCGCCTGCCTGCTGCTGAGTTCCTGCGAGGCCTGGGTTTGGCACAGGAGATGCAGGGAGTATTGAGGTGATGTGGTGAGGGTGGGAGTGTCTAGCAGAAATTAGTGCTCAGGGAAATAATTCAATAAATCATCATGAATCAGGGAAGGAACTGCAGCTTATGCATCCCAGGAGCTCTTGAGTGATGGTTCCCGGATCCTCCTGCTCTGGTGTTTGTCTTTCTCTGAAGGTGGTGGATGCGAAAGTGCGGGTTACCAGGCAACCACCAACATCTGTCCCTACCTGGTTCCAACTGCTATGGCCTGTAGGGGAGACACCTGGATAAACTCAGGGACTCTGCAGGGACACACTCAGCCGAGTGGAGCCACTGGGTCTGCCCGCTGGAGAGCCTGGGCAGATGAGATCACAGGGGAGCTCCGTGCATTATCCACGCAGCCCCAGTGCATCCCAGAAGCACTGAGCCTCTGAGCATGCTGCTCCAAGCCTGAGCCTGACCCCCCAGCCCCATCCAGCCACTCACAATAGAGGGAGGAGCTCGGGAGGTAAAATCTGCGGACCTGGTCCAAGCCCCATCACCACTTCTCTTGAGCAGGTCCTGAGTCACTGTGTAAATGGGGTAGATAATGACACCAACTTCTGAAAGGAGGAGTGATCTGTAACTACCATAGCCTCCCTCCCTCCATAAAGCTCCTGGGACTCCTTTCACGGCCTCCTCACACCCTGCTTCCAGCCTGGCAGATATAGCCAGTAGTAGAGAGTATAGAGGGGAGTTTTGGAGGCTGCCAGACCTGGGCTCAAGCCCTGTCTCAGCTGTGTGACCTTTGGCAAGTTACTTAACCTCTCTGTGCCTCATTTTCCTCATCTGTAAAATGAGGACTATAAGGGTTCTCACCACACAGGGTGGTTACAAGCTAATGGAAGTAAAGCCAGGGACATAGCAAGTGCTCAGTAGATAGCAGCCTTCATCCTCACCATCACCACCACCACCACCACCATCACAATCGGCATCATCACCACCACCATCAGCATCATGATCATCATCATTGTCAACACCACGACCATCACTGTCTTCTTCATCATCAGTATCACCATCATCATTGCCGTCTCTCTGCACCCACTGAAATATTATGCAACTGGGACATGCTCCATAGTCAATTCTCTTTCTTACCATTCTGTCATCAGCATTTTCCCACATCACTGAAAATTCCTCAAAAGCATGATGTTAATAGCTTCGCAATTTACCTCATTTAGATGCACCATAATTTACCTCACCATCCTCGCCTGCCAGACACTTGGAGGATTTCAGGCTTTTCTCTTATGCACATCAAGCTTTGATGAACATTCTGGGACCCATGTGCCGAGTCCTTGACCGCATCCTCAGGACAGGTTCCTGCTGCAGAATCATGGCATCCAGAGCAGCCGTGTTTCTCAGACTCGGGGTCTTGATCATCCAATCATCTTCCTGAAAGTTGTCCCGATGGATGCCCCCCAGCAGCCCACAAGGGTGCCCATTGCACCACCCACAGCCCTGGCCTTCTTCCCAGCTACACAATCATCGTATCATATTCCCGGGTGTCTGGAAGCCTCACAACAAGAGCAGAGGCAGCCTGGGGAGGGCAGCTCGGGCAGGGAGTCAGAGGAGCTGGTTCTGCCCACCTGCCCTCACCTGCCAGGTTCATGGCCTGGCCCCTCTCCTTCTCTGGGTCTCTGCTTATGCACCTGTTGTAATAGCCCCCCAGCTGTTCTCCCTCCCTCTAGCCCTTCTAGTGCCCAGAACAGGGCCTGACACCCAGTAGGTGTCTAGTGACTATCTGTTGAAGCCTGAACTACCAAAGTGCACTTTATAAAGGACAATTTGAACATGTCATACTCCCAATCCCGGCCTTTGCCAGCATTCGCTTCAATGTAGTTATTTACTTCTTGCTGCATTTCACTGCAGTGAAGTAGAGGAGTCAGTCAGCCTGGAATTTAAATCTTGGCTGTGCCACTCAGAAGCTGTGTGACCCCAAGCAAGTGACTCAACCTCTCTGTGCCTCAGTTTTCCCCTCTGTAACATTGGAATAATGATGCTTCTCGGTTCATAAAGTTGTGAGAATTTAACATATTCATGTGTATAAAGTGCTTAGAATAGCACTGAGCACATGTAAATGCTGCAGAAGTGTTTGTTTTTGTTATTATTATTAATACACAGTCTAAGGGAGAGTCTCACTTTGGGTGAGATGTGGCTGACCCAGGTGCTGAAGCCCCTGTGTCCCGGCCCGTCCCTGAGGCTCCATCCCTAGGCTCAGCTTCCCTCTGGCTGGCTTCCCTCGCAGGCATCCCGCTCCTCCGGACTGACCTCACAATTCTAAATATCGGACTAGTTTGAATCCATTCCAAACCCAGTAGTTCATGTCCTCAGAGTCCATGCTGAAAGCCTTCTGTCCCCAAGCCCCCAACCCCAGCAGGGCTGACCTCCACCTGATTGTAGGTCATGGGCAGTGTCACCTGCTCCAGGCTCGTGGGTCCTCCCTTCACTTCGCTGTCCTTGGAGCAATTTCCTCCATGCATCCCTGAGCTGATGTGAGCCTCCAGCAAGGCTGGTCCAGGAGGACCTAGTGCCCCTTCACTGCTGACACTCGTCTCTGCAACTACTCTGTAAATGGGACAGGTCATCCCTGAACACGAGCAGAGGGGCTGCAGCCCGAGTGAGGCAGTGCTGGTCAGCAAATCTGGTGGTTGACGGGTACAGTCAGAGGTGAGGGGAAAGCAGGCAATGGCAGCTCTCAGAACCTCAGTCTCCTCATCTCGAAAATGGGATCAATAACAATGTGTTCCTCCAGAAGCTTTGGAGGATTCTAGAGACGATGCCCAACGTGAGCCTGGCCCAGGGTCCAACGTGCAGTGGTGGGTTATGGTTCTTAGCAGCATGATCAGATGCCTCCAGGGCTGTTGGATTCCTGGCCGACCCCTGTTCTCTGGAGTTTTCACACAGTTATGGCCTCTCTGCATCCAGGACCAGAGGCAGCATCAGGACCAGCATCAGAGAGAAAATGGGTTTCACTGGAGCCCCGCCCCCTCCGCTGCGTCTGCCCTGCCCCCACTCAACTTGCTGCTACCAGGGCTTCCAGAACACGCTCCTGGGCTCTGAACACAGTCCAGTTACGTAGTCCCGGTCCAGGGAGGCTTGGTGTCTGGGACCAGAGGACGGGTGAGTAGAGGCCCATCTGCCTGAGGAAGGACTTCAAGGGACAGGATGTCCTCCCCTCAGGGTCCCCATCAAAGTCCTTGTGGGTTCATGAGGTGACACTCCTTCCGCTCCCCGGGCCTCCCCAGCAGGGCGCAGTGTCAGGATTCGCACGCCTTCCCCAGCTCTGGCCGCCCTGTGAGGGGTGATGGTGATGCCCAGTTACAGACCAGGACACTGTCCCCAGAGGGGCCTGGGAGATGCCAGCAGCCTTTTGCCATGGTGTCAAATACAAGGCAGTCCCCACGGACCCCCAGGGGACCCTCAACATCCAAAGGAGTGGGGGACCTTGTGGGGGATCTCAGGCCGCAGGGGAGGCTGGGAAAGGGGAGGGGGAGAAGGAGAACGTCTGTGGGCGGTGGTCAGCGGGAGGAAGCACAGGGGCCTGAAGGGCACAGCCGGCTTGTGGGCGGGGCCAGCCTGGCCCTTGGGAGGGGCCAGTAACACTTGTGTGTGTGAGGGGCAGCCTGGGGCAGAGAACTAACTGTTTTAGAAGCAGGAAATGGGATCAGAGCGTCCTTTCAGGCTCACTGATGGGGCTGCTCTGAGCTGGGAACCCAGGACCTTCCTCTGCAGAGAAGCACCCCCAGCTCTCCCCATCCCAGGGGCTTCTGCACCCTTGTCCCCTCTGCCCAGGGTTTCCCTTCCACTTCCTGCTCTGCAGCTCTGAGCACCAAGCACAGCCCTCAGCACAGCTGTGCTTCATCACCTGTGCACTTACCTGCTTCCGTCTCCCCTGTTCGATCGTGACCCCCAGGTGACAAGGCAGGGACGGGGCTGCCTCGGTCACAGCTGTGTCCCAGGTGCAGGGTGGGTACACAGTGGGCCTTGGTATGTTTGGTGAATGAATGGGGACTGGAGTGACTTAATTCAACCTTGGGGGAGTGATGAAGGAGATGGGGCCTCTCAGGGTTTCCGAGGGCTTTTCTGGGTTAGGAAACCCCAGGAAGGAGGAGGAGGCTCTGTGGGGCAGACAGTGAGAGCTCTGAGGCTCCTGGCTGGTCAGCAGCAACAAGGCTGCTGCAGTCTCCTCTTCTCCCTCCACCTTGATGGCCTCTGGCTGTGGCCTCACACCTTGCCTTGCTCTGCCCCTCTGGGGAATGGGGCAGATCTTCTTATGAGGGCACTAATCCCATTCATGAGGGCTCCACCCTCATGACTTAATTTCCTATCAATAGCCCCATCTCTAAATATCATCACATTAGGGATTAGATTTCAACATATAAATTTTGGGAGGACACAAACATTCAGTCCATAACGATGACCATCTTCATTGCACAGATGAGAAGCTCAGAGAGGTACAGGTACTTGCCCTCTGTCTCTGGAGAGACAAAGCCCCTGTTTGCGAGTATGAGATGCCTACCATTTCCCAGCATTATTTATTGGTTGAGATGTTCTTGAGCCCCTTCATTTGGTGTAACATATTTGATTTGAAGCTTGGAAGGACACCATGCAGGGCCTGGAGTTGGGCTGCCTTGAGAGGCAGCTGCTCTGCTTTCTCCTGTGACATCCCTATCTCAGAACCCCCAGGCACTCCCTTCTTCTTCTCATCCATAATCATTCACTGAGCCCCTGCTGTAGACACCGGGCTGGGGCAGCTGGCGTCAGGCAGTGGAGGAGCCATCTGCGGCCAGGGACAGCGGTGACCCATCACGGCTCCTCAAGGCCTGGCTTAGAGGGGGTGGGCTGCAGTGAAGAAGGAGGAGGGGACAAAAGAGGCCTCCAAAAGTGGAGGTGGAAACAGAATCCATCACGGACACTCCCACTGGGCTGCCTCGGATGCAGGATCACAGCCAAGCTTATCTCCTCATCCATCTCCAGTGATCAGCTCTGTAATACTTACCTCGAAGATTCACTGGAGAGTGGGTGTGGGTTCTAGACCCTCTGACCTGCAGTGTGACCCTGTGCAAGTGCTGCCCCTTGCGGGGGCGTCTTGATTTCTCCATCTGCACAGTGAGGAAGTTGGGGCAGCTCAGGGGTTCCTAACCTTGGTTGTGCATTAGAATGTCCTGGGGTGGCATGGAGCTTTAAAAAATACAGACACCTGGACCTCTTGCCCAGAGACTCAGACTCTGTCAGCCTGAGGCTATGTGATAGCCTGGCTATAAGCCAAGACTCTGGAGTCAGACAGTCCTGGACTTGAATCTTATGTCTGCCTCTCACTTGCTGTGTGACTGTGGGCAAGTATCTGTACCTCTCTGAGCTTCTCATCTGTACAATGAGGATGGTCATCATTATGGACTGAATGATTGTGTATTTCCAAAATTTATATGTTGAAATCTAATCTCCAATATGATGATATTTGGAGGTGGGGCCATTGGGAAGTAATTAGGTCATGAGGGTGGAGCCCTCATGAATGGGATTAGTGCCCTCATAAGATGACCAGAGAGCTAGCTCACTCTCTCTTCTCCATGTGAGAATACAATAAGGAGGCTGTCTGCAACCCAGAAGAGGGCTCTCACCAGAACATGACCATGCTGGCACTCTGATCTTGGACTTCCAGCCTCCGGAGCTGTGAGAAATAGATGCCTGTTGTTTGTAAGCCACCCAGTCTATGGTATTTTGTTATAGCAGCCTGAACGGACGAAGAGAGTCATGGGACCTGGTACACAGGTTGTGTGAGGAGGTACTGGGACACTGAGTCCAAAATGCTCACCCAGGGCTGGGCACACAGTGGGGCTCAGGCACTGCCAGTGATTGTCATTGGATCTCTGGTCATGTGACTCAGCTGAGCCTCAAGTCCCATCTCCCTGCCCAGCCCTCCCACTCGCTGTTCCTGCAATGTCTCCTGCCCTGGGGCCTGCAGTGGCTCTGCCTGTTCTTCCCTCTTGATCAATCTCCCCTTTTTCTTCTCCCACTTAACAAACAGCTTCACTTAGAAAGCCATCTGGGAGTATGGATGACACAAGGCACATTTTGCAGAATAAGTTTTCAGAGAGAAGAGCTGAGAAAATAAAGGCACAGTACACATTTCCAATCTTATTGGGTCCCATGCTCTGACCTTTGGAGTAAAATTGGATTTCTGTGTTGTGCACCCCCTGCTCTGCATCCCCTCCACCCCTGCAACCACGTGGCCTTCCCAACATTCTGGGCTCCATCTTCATTTGTCTTTGAGAGGTTCTGTTCCCAATGTCTCCTACTGATACCCTCCCTCAGGAAACATTCCCTTCTCTTTCATGGAGGTGGGGGAGGGGCTGCAGCTGGGGCTTCCCTAACCCGAGACTCCCTGCTCCTGTGTGATCACTGACCCACCTCAGGTAGCTGCTCTCTTTCCCTACAAGAGTTCCAGGTGAAGGTTGTCTTCTTCTGTGGCGTCTCCGAGTACAGATTGAAGACCAAACAGTGTGTGCCCTGTGAAGGAGAGACGTGTCCACAGCTGGGAATGATGGGTGGACCTGGGGAGGGGTAATGAGCTCCCTGTCACTGGAGGTGTACACAGAGGATGGGTGAGCACTCAGCAGAAAAGTCTCACAGGAGGCAAACTAACACAGAGGCTGGGGCACGGGCTTTAGAAGCCAAGAGATCTGGGCTGAGTCCTGATCACGTTGATTGCAAAGGTGTCTGACCTTCAGCAATGACTTATACTCACCAAGCCTGGGTTTCTTCATCTGGAAAATCAGGCAAAACAAGTTTCCACTTCCCAGGGTTGTTATGGAGACAAAAGGACATAATGTGTGCAAAGCACTGAACATGGAGTGCGGATTATCATTACCAGGAGGAAGAACTGGCCAGGATTTTGACACTCAAGCAACTTATGATTCAACATTTCTGTGATTTAGAAAACCTAAAGCTCTGAAATTCTTTAATTCAGCTGCCCTAAGATGATAAGACTTCATAAGATCCTAAGGCTTCAAGACAGTGTGGTGGTGTTATTCTTCCCATCTCATGCTCGTAGGAACCTGAGGCTTTGTGATTCCAGATTCACTCTCCATTCCCCAGCATTGGAGCCTGTCTCAGCCCCTGCAGGTGGTCTGAGGTCTGAGACATCTCCTTGGCCCTCTTCCCTCCCTCCCTCTTCCCTCTTCCAGTCTTGCGTCTTGATTCCCACCAGCCCTACTACTTCTCTTCCGTCCCCTTTGCCCCAATCCAGCACCTTTCCCCCAGATTCACCAGGTCCCTCTGCTCCAGTCCCGTGTCCTGCGTTTCCCACCTCCACACGTGTTCCCCCCGCACCGCCCCATCTCCCCATCCCCACCCTACCTTCCAGGCCAAGTTTGAAAGTTGAACTTGGTGAGGCTCCCTCAACTCCCAGTGGAAATCAATGTTCTACTTCTCAGTGTTTCCAGAGCACTTGGTCTAAACCACGATCACAGCAGTTATCTGTCTGACCTCTTACTACTGTGGGGAGGAGACTTCTTCCCTCACTCTATGCTAGACTCACCTCTGGGGCCCCTCCGAGAGCTCTCCACAATCTCCCAGAGCTCCTTTTACCTCTCTGACCCTCCTCTGTCTCTCCTCGTTCTTACACACTGGTACCTGCTCTGGAATGAATTGTGCCCTCCACCCAATTCATACGTCGAAGCCGTTACCCCCAAAGGGATGGTATTAGGAGGTGCGCCCTTTGGAAAGTGATTAGGTTTTGATGAGGTCATGAGGTGGAGCCCCCATGATGGGATTGATGTCTTTATAAGAAGACACCAGAGAGCTAGCTTGCTTTCTCTCCTCCAAATGAGGACACAGTGAGAAGTCACTGTCCGCAGCCCAGAAGAGGGCTCTCACCAGAACCCTGCCATGCTGGCACCCAGATCTCAGACTTCCAGCCTCCAGAACTGTGAGGAAATTCACTTCTGTTGTTTAAGCCCATCCGCAGTCTGTGGCATTTTGTTCTGGCAGCCTGAGCTGAGGAAGACAGGTTTTAGTACTGAGAAGAGGTACTGCCGTAACAAATACCTAAAATTGTGGCGGCAGCATCTTTGGAATTGGGTAGTGAGGAGAGCTTAGAAGAGGGTTGAGGTGTGCGCTAGAAATATGGACGTTAAGGGAGATTCTGGTGAGGTCTCAGGTGGAAAGAGGAACATGTTATTGGAAACTGGAGCGAAGGCAAAATGGCAAAGAACTTGGCTGAACTGTGTTCTGGTGTTTTGTGGAAGACAGAAGTTGCAAGTGATGAAATCATGAATTCAGCTGAGGAGATTTCTCAGCAAAGTGTTGAAGGAGCAGCTTGGTTTCTCCTGATTGCTTCGAGTGAAATGAGAAAGGAAAGAGATGAATTGAAGAGGGCATTGTTCAGCCAAAAGGAGCCAGAACTTGAAGATTTGGAGAATTCTCAGCCTCTTCATATTGAAAAAAAAAAAAAAAAAAAAGAGAGAGAGAGAGAAACTTATTCTGCAGAGTCTTATTCGTGGACTTGATCAGCCATCTCTGCAGAAGCCTGGCATGGAGATGGGACCACACTAGTGGAGACACAGCCAGCTGCAATAAAGGGGACAGAGAAGGTGAGAAGAGATGAAGGAAGGCTGTCAGATCTCTTCAGTTCTATGGGACTGTTCATAGATAGTGCAGCTCTGAACATGCACTATCTTTCAAGGACCCCAAAGGCAGTTCAGGGATCATCAGGGCTGCCACTCCTAGTACAGCTAGAGTACACAGGCTCAGGAGGCAAGGTTGCTTCCACCTGGGCTTGAAAGGGTGGGATGGGGCCCTCACAGAGAGCTTACTGCCTGGTGCCCTGTCCAACAAAGGGATCGGGCTGCCCTCCTGAGACGTGGGGGTGATGCTGTCACCCCAGTGGACCTGGAGGGCAGAGCACTGAACCAGAGAGGATTCTTCTAGAGCCTTAAGAGCTCATGAAATCCGCCTTGCTAGGTTTTGGACTCCTTGGGACCTGCCTCCCTTTCCTTCTTTCCTATTTCTGCCCAGTGGAATGGGAATGCCTAGCCCGTGCCTGTCTCATCACTGTATTTCAGATGCACTTATCTCTTCTCACAGGTTCACAGTTGGAGAGGAATGCTGCCTCAAGATGAATCATACCTCGAGTCTCATCCATATGTGATTTAGGTGATATTTAGAGAAGACTTTGGACTTCAGACTTTAGAGTTGATGCTGGAAGGAGTTAAGAGTTTGGAGGCTGTTGGGATGGAATGAATGTAGTTTACATTCAAGAAGGACATGAATTTGGGGGCCAGTGGTGGAATGCTTTGGACTGAATAGTGCCCTACCCGCCCCCCCCTCCAATTCATATGCTGAATCCCTAACCCCCAATGTGATGGTATTTGGAGATGGGGCCTTTGGGAGGTAATTAGGGTTAGATGAGATCATGAGGGTGGGGCCTTTACGATGGGATCAGTGCCCTTTTAAGAGACTCCAGAGAGCTCTCTCTCTCTCTCTCTCTCTGCCTTATGACACAGCAAGTAGGCAGAGATCTGCAAGCCAGGAAGAGAGCTCTCAATAGAACCCCACCATGCTGGCACCCCAATCTCAGACTTCCCAGCCTCCAGAACTGAGAGCAAATTGATTACTGCTGTTTAACACCCCCCAGCCGGTGGCATTTTGCTGTGGCAGCCTGAGCTAAGACAGTGCCTGGCTCCCCTCATGGCCCTCCTCTCTTCTCCCTCTCCCTGAGTGAGCTCAGCCACGCCTGTGGGCCCATCCCCTGTGTGTGGACTAACAGCCCCGATCTCTATCTGCTGCCACCACCCTCACAACTATAATTCATACTTAGAGTCCCTGATGTACCACATGGCCTTGTGCTGGACACACGGTGCTGAGCTGGGCAGGCTGTCCCACCTCCTGAACCTTACTGTATGGGGTCTCCTGTGGCCTCTGCCCCCTGAGTGGCCCATGGCCTCCTGCCCCTTGACATGTTCAAAGTCTCATCCTTCACCTTCCCCTCAAACATGGTCCTCCCCACGGTTCCCATCTCGGTGTTGCCCCCGCAGCTCCCACTCACCCAAATCAGAAACAAGGGGGCATCCCTGACTCTCCTGACACCTCAGGGACCATCAGGTCCTGCCAAGTTGAACTCCTTTAACTTCTGGGGTCCCCTCCCCACATCCACCGTCCCTGCCCCATCTCAGGCCCTGAGCATCTCCATCTGGCCAGACATCGCTCCCCACCAGCCCCGCCGGGTCCCTCAGCCCCACCACGGCCCCTGCATTCCATCCCGTGACCCTGAGATGTGAGCAGGGGGGTCCTGCCTGGGGCCCCATGCTTTAGGGGCCCTGTTCCCGCCTCCTCCAGCCGTGCCTCTCCCCTCAGGGACTAGGGGGACAAGGGACAAGCTCCGGTCCCCCAACCCCAGAACTCCCTTCTTGATTGACCCGAGCCTGCTTCCAGGGCTCGTGTGGCCTCCTCCGGGGTCTCACCCCCCGAGGGTGGCCCGCACAGCCGGCACGCGGCCCCTAAACCCCAAAGTGCAGCTGTGGGTGGGGAGGTGCGGACAGAGCCTGCGGGCTGGGGTGTCGCACACTGTGCGTGAGACCGTGGAGCGGCCGAGCTGAGGGAGGGAAGGGAAGGCGCTGGTCCAGGCCGGGTCAGGGGTCAGGGGTCAGGGGCCAGCTGTCTCTGCTCCCTACATTCCTGGGCTCAGGAATTTGAGGAGGTAGGAGGAAAAACTTATTTGATTTGACACTTCGTTAGTTGCTTTATAACTTTCAGTTATTTAGCCCACTGGTCTGGGGGCCTCACTGGTTCTTGTGCCCCGGGTTGCACATGTTGGGGGCGACCTGAACCCACACCCCGGCCACCAGACAGTGATCGTCCCAAACCCAGGACAGTCACGTTGATCCCCTGCCCAGTGCTCTTCTAGCCCCCACAGGCTTAGAGACGGCGTCTTCCTCCAATGGCAGGCCCAGCCATGTGTGAAGAGGTTCCGTGAACTGGGACTGAGCCTTGTTGTGCCATGAAGGCAAACAGGGCAGGTGCTCAGTGTCTACAGGGACATGTTCAGCCCGGAGCCCACCTGCTGGGGGGAGGCGGGGGATGGCCGAGGCGCCAGAGGCTTGGCTAGGCTCAGGGACTGTGCCCCTTGCGAAGAAGCATCCTCAGGAGGTTGGTGCTGATGCCGGGGGACTGTGGGCGCTCTGCACCCTCAGGACCTCCGCTCTCCTGTCCAGAGAAGGAGCAGGTTGAGCCCAAGGCCTCCGGCGTCCTTTACAAGCCCAAAGTCCGGGTGTCCGTCCCGCCCCCCCTCCCCCCCCACCGCCAGCAACCTCAGTTTACAGCCTCGGCAGCTGCAGTCTCTGACCCCCAAAAGCTCAGGCTCACCCTTTGCTGTTCTCACCTCTGCTGGCAGGATCTGGAGGCAGATGAAGCTGTTCCAGGAGCCTGGGTTACTTGCCCTGGGGTTCTGAAGTGGGGAGGGGTCCCTTCTACCTGCACAGTAAGGATGGTGATGGAACCGAGGACTGAGATACAGCCTGGGCTCAGTGGACCCAGCTTTGGAGGCTGGAGCCTGGCTCAGAGCCTCTGCCTCAGGGCCTGCCTTCCCCAGCTACCTGTTTCCATGGTGACCAGAGCCCTCTGGCTGGAGCTGGGCCCCGCCCCCATCCCTCCCCAGCCCACCCCACCCCTGCCCCTAGGAAGGGAATGGGCCTTTATCCTAGGTGAGCAGGTAGGAGGACATCACAGCTGGGCCTGGGTGGGTGTCACAGGCTGTGACATCCATGACCAGGTGATGAGGTGACTAGAATCCAGGCATCCTCCACCCCCACTTGTTTTTAATACAACTCAGGGAGGCTTTAGGACAGGAAATCTGATGCTTCTGCTTCTTCTCAGCCTGTGAAGCTGAATGCACTGTCTTCTTCAGAGATGTCAGAGCAGGGTTCCCGGGCAGGGCCCAGGTTTAAGTCTGTGCACTGGGGACCCGGAAGCTGGTGAGGTCGATGGGGCCTAGAAGGGAAACTCCCGGTGGGAGTCCTGGTACCTGGGGTGGCAGCTGGCAGAGGCCTGGTCCTCCCTGGGCTCAACCCCCTTCAGTTCTGGGCTGACCCTTCCCTGGTTCCTGCCCACTGGTTCCTACTGATCTCTCCAAGGGGACGGTGGGTCCCTGACAGGGTCCCAGGTGCGGCTCAGGCTTTGGAGGCAGCAGACATCCAAGTTCCAGCCCCAGCCCTTGCACACGCCTCTTCCCTTCTTGCCAGCCTCAGTTTTCTCATCTGTAGAGTGGGGATGATGAGGCCAAATTAGCAGGGTGGTCATGAGGCCTCAGTTCATACAGGATAATGAAGGACACAAGGACAGCATCATGAGGGACAGGACGGACACAGTCAAGGCACAGGCTCTGAGGCCAGAACCTGGGTCCCACCCTATCTCTACCTCTAAGTAGCTGAGGGACCTCTGCCACCTGGTGCTGTTACTCCCTGCTGTGTGACCTTGGGCAGGTCACTCTCCCTCTCTGTTCCCTTATCTGTGAACAGGATCAGTGACCTCACCCATGTCCTGGGAGCTTGAAGACAACAGGCAGGTCGAGTGCTGGGCACTGATGTGACAGTGATGGAACAGAAAGGTGTGGTTTAGGGAGGTCGCAGGGTTAAATGCACATTATGGAGGTGTCAGAAAATACCCCAGGGGTTGCAGCCTCCCCACTGCCCACCCCACTCCCAGTCTGAGAGCCAGGCAGACACCAGGCTCCTGTCCTGGGCCTGAGCCAGGGGCCCTGACCTGCTCTCAGTTCTTTTTCAGAAAGAAACTCCGCCCTTGGGCACCAAACCTGGGAGGCACGGTGCCTGCAGTGACTAGGGAGGAGAGTCAGAGCATCTCAGGAGTGGCTGCCACTGATGGGGCTCCCACAATGCACTGGGGCCCGTGCCAGGAGCTGCCCAGCATCACCCTTGGCACTCTCAGCATCCCTGTGTGCATGTGAGGAGCCAGGGCTCAGAGAGGGCCAGCGCTTCTCTCCAAGATGCATAGGAAGGGCAGAGGCAGGACCCACCTCACGTCGACCCCAAAGCTCAGCCCTTGGGGAACAGCCTCTGTGTGCTGCTCCCATCGCCGTCCTGGCTCAGCCCCATCCTACCCCATGCCCCCTACACTGGCCGATGTTGGCGTGGGCTCAGGATGTGCCCCCTCCTCTGGACCACTCATCTCCCCGTGGGTTGGTTCCCAGGCCAGCTGTCAGACGAGTGACGGCAGGACATCTATATTGAGGGCTGTTGACACAGACACCTTTTAGCCTCAGAGAAGAGCTGCTCTGCAAGCTGAGGAAACACTTGATGGAAAATAAAAGAGACTGCAGCTTTGGGACCTGAGAAGTCAATGGCAAGGGCAGTTGGGCCTTGCACTTGGCAGGAGGATGGGGCACGGTGTGGGGAGGGAGCAGGGCCAGCCTTCCGTAGACAGGGAGGGGGCTCTCCAGGCAGGTGGGATTTGAGAGCTGCCTGGGAGGTCCTTCCTGGCCCCAAATGCCTCAAAGGTGGCAGTGATCGGGCAGGGCCACCAGCGGGCTGTGGGATTCATACACTCGGAGGAGCCAGCCTCTCCTGTGCCCACCTTTTACCCACACCCAGCGACACTTCTAATGTCACCATGCCTCTGCAGAGATGTCCACAGCTCTGCCCTTCATCGTTCCCTCCTCCCCTGCCTCCACTTGCCATCATTCGGTCAATGTCCTGCTCTATCACTAGGACCTGCTGTGTGAGCCTGGATGCCCAGAGGCCCACCCACCCGCCAGCACAGCCCGTCTCAGAACCCCTCTGTCCCCTCCAGCTCACTCTGTTTTCTTAATCAGCCCCCAACATCAGCGACTGGGCATTTGCCCTTGGCTCTCCCAGCTCTGCACTCCCCACAGCCAAGCAGGCACTGAGACCTCCTGGGGTCTCCACACCCCAGCCCCTCTGGCCCCTGCACTGCTGCCGCCCCGGTCCAGACCCGTCAGCTCACACTCCAGGGGCAGCACAGCCTCCTCTCTCCTCCCGGCCTCTAGTCTCCTTCAACGTGGACAGAAGATCATCCTAAATCAGACCTCATCACTTCCCTCCTTCAGTGCCCTGGGTGATTCCTCTCTGCTCTGAGGACCATACCAATATTACACCGATAATACCAACGGTTCCTTGGTATGACTTCTAAAGCCATTCAGTCAATCATTTAACAAATACCTATTGAATCACTATTATGGGCTGCATACCTCTGGGGATGCAGCAATGATAAAATAGTCACAGATTGCTGCCCTCACGGTGCTCACGTTTCTAGTAGACAGAGACAGACAAGAAACGGTTGGGATGTGCACAGCATGTAACACAGGGTTGGGTAGGAGCTAAGGAGAACAATAAAGTGGGTGGGGGGAGAAGTTACGGGGAAGGGCTCAGAGAGGCAGAGCTGGACAGGGAGGCCTCAGTGAGAAGGTACATTTGAACAGCAGCCGAAAAGGAGATGAAGGAATGAGCCTTGTGGAGATCCGGGGATGAGCATTCAGGAACAACAAGTGCAAAGGCCCTGGGGTAAGAACAAACCTGGTGTGTTTGAAGACCAGCCAGGAAGCACCTTCCCTTTCAGCCTGGCGGGGCCTCTGTGATGGTTAACTTTATATGTCAACTTGCCTGGGCTAAGGGATGCCCAGATAGCGGGTAAAATATTATTTCCAGGTGTCTGTGAGGGTGCCTCTGGAGGAGATTAGCATTTGAATCAGTAGACTGAGTAAAGAGCCCTCAGCAATGTGGGTGGGCATCACCAATAATCCACTGAGGGCTCAAATAGAATAGCAAGGCAGAGGAAGGGAAAATTCTGTCTCTGCTAGAGCTGGGACATCCATCAATGCTGCTGGTTCTTGGGCCTTCAGACACAGACTGGGACACCATCAGCCCCTGGTTCTCGGGCCCTTGGGTTTGGACTGGAACTACACCACCAGCTTTCCTGGGCCTCCAGCTTGCAGATGGCGGACCTTGGGACTTAGCTTCCATAATCGCATGAGGCAATTCCTCATAATAAATCTCTCTCTATATCCCACTGGTTCTGTTTCTCTGGAGAACCTGGACTAATGCAACCCCTTTGTTCTGGCTCCCCTCCCACCACATTCCTCACCCTATAGCCACCTCCCACCACCACCAAAATGTGCTACTCTCTCACTCCTCTGTGACTTGTGCTGTTCCTTCTTCAGAGATGCTTTTCCACGCACTCCCTCACACTCCGCATTCTACAAGCCCTCCCTGAAGCTTCTCCACCCTCACCCACACAGGGCCACACCTTTCTCTATGTTTTCAAATTTCCCTCTATCAGGCAGGCCTTGGAATCTCTCAGTCATTGCTGTTCCTCAAGTGTGCCAGGCATAATCTCACCACAGGGCCTTTGCATGTGCTGTACACTCTCCCAGAAGCCTCAGACATTTTCATGACTCATGTCCTCACTTCCTTCAGGTCCTTACTCAGATGTCACCTCCTCAGAGGTCCCCCAGGCCCTCCATCCCTTCTGTTGCTCTCTTTTCCTTCATAGCATATACCACAACCTGGCAGAGGTGACAGACTCTCTCGCTGGTTTATCATCTGTCTCCCCAACGGACTGTGGCTCCAGGGGGCGGTCATTTATTTTGTCTGTGATGTTCACAGCTGTATCTCCAGTGGCTAGAACAGTGCCTGCACACAGAGACTGATATATTTGGGGAATAAAAAATGAGTGAATGGAGGGTGTTGATCACATGGCGCTGGAAAAGCCTGTTTCTGCCCCGACCCTTCTCCCCCTGGCCAGCCACTCTGGGCTCAGCTGGGACAAGGCCCTGGCTCAGTTGCCTCTGTACCCCAGCACCAGCGTGGGGCCGAGCACATGGTAACATCAGCAAGTGTTTCTGCCCAAGTGAGGGAGCTGATGGGTGGATGGACAGTGTGTCACTGAGAGCCCAGGGTTTAAAAATAAACCCACTCTCAGCTCTCCCATGTGTCGTTTCTAACTTCCCGTAAAAGCCCTTGGTAGAGCAGATATCAGTCACTCAAGGGGGATATTCAGGTTCAAGAAATAGAAAGCTTATAAATAAATACTTATAAATAAAAAAGCTTATAAACAAATCAAATGAACCCAATGGGCAGAGGTCCCTTCTTGCCCTGGGAAGGCAGACAAGGTGCAAGGAGAGAGGGATGGAGATTTGGGAGATTTGTGTTTCTGCTGAGCGGTACCCGGGGCAGCTGAGGGCAGGGACCTGGAAAGATCTAGGATTACGGCTGCGGGTGCCCCGGAGCACGTGGCCCCCTCCACAAGAGCTCTGGGCCTCCACTTCACCTGCCGGGAGGGTGTGACAAAAACATGCCCTGGCCAGTGCCCAGGCCTTGTCCTGCCACCGTGGGGGAGGGAGAATGAGGAGAAGCTTCCCTAAGACCTCCCTCCAGGGGTCCCCACCACTGCCTCCCCCGGGGCCTCTCGGGGCAGCCAGGGGCTCTTCCTGCCATGTGGCTCTAGCCCTCAGCTAGGGATGGTCGCGCTGAGGAGGGATGAGGATGGTCTCCTTGCTCCTTAGTCCCTTCTCCCCCATCCGCCCTCTCTCCCCTGGTGGAGGGGCGTCTCCTGCAGGGCTCTCCCCTGTGATCCTCCGGACACTCAGTTGCCTCCCACGCCTTTCTCTGCGATGCAGCTCGGGAGCCACACACACACCAGACGCCACACCAGCCTCACCCACCAGCCTGTCTCCTCGTCCACCTTCCTGCTCAGGAAATGGCAGCTTCATCCCTCAGCTCCTCAGCCAGAAACCTGCGTGCACTCATGACAAATCCCTCACCTCCACACCCATCACCCCCAAGGTGGGGCGTTTCACCCTCCAAAACATCTGGACCTGCCCCCTGCTCTCCATCCCCACAGCACTGCTTTGGTCCAAGCTGCCACTGACTTCTGCCTGGATGACCCCCTTCACCTCTTCACTGGGCCCCCTGTTCCTGCTCCAACCTCCAGGGAGGAGCCAGAGAAGCTTCTTAAATCCCAAACTGATCGGGCCCCTCCCTTACTTCAAACGCTTCGGTGCTGCTTGGGGAACCTTGAGTAATCCCAGCCCTGCCAGCCAAGGCGGTGAGCCCCGCAGGGTCTGGCTGCTTCTCCTCCCCCTCCATATGCTCCCTCCTCATCACACTCTGCCCCAGTGCCCTTCCTTCGTCCCTCTGATACCCTCCTTCCCACCCCAGGGCCTTTGCACATGCTGTTCCTTCTCCATAGATCACTCTGCCCCCCACTCTTCAGGTAACCAGCAGGTCTCAACTTAAATGTCCCTAAGACCACCGTCTGAGTTAGTCCCCCTCATGATCCTCCCACATCCTGTACATGGCATGCTTGGCCCCATCCTGAGGTGCAGCTGTCTCTGTGGCTTTTCCTTGATGGGCCACAATCCCCTCTTGACAGTGAGCCCCAGGAGTTCAGGCACCTTGCCTGGTGTGTTTGTCATCCCTGCACCCAACATGAGCTCCTGTCACATGGTAGGTTCTCAGCAAACGATCTGGATGAATAAATGGGACCATAAGAATGGAAAGGACATAAGAGATAAGCAGCCTGTGTTCCTTAAACGAACAGATATAACTCAGAGTGCTGTTAATTTTTGTATGGGGGGGCCTGTTTTTTATTTTATTTTTTGTAACTCACACTGCTTAATCAGAGCTGGTAATTACAACTCTTGTTTCTGGTTTTTGCCTCCTAGATTCGGGCCCCGAGGGCAGGAACCATTTCATATTTAAGCAGTATTAGTTCTGCGATGCTCTCAGGAGAGCCAGAGCGTGCCAGAGTGTGGAGTGTAATTCTCAGCGATGCTAATTAGATCAGGAAAGCAGCCTGGGCTCAGGGCAGGGTTGCTGGGGGTGGAGGGGAAGGGTGTCCCTCTAACAAGCCAGAGAGGCCAGCACTACCTGCCCTACTGTCCACTCACATTTCCCCAAGTCCTGGTCCCCAGGGGAGATGGAGCCAAAGTCTTTCCTGGGACGCCTCTGCCAGACCTCCCCTGGAAGGAAGGACGGCAGCCGGTGCCCAGAACAAAGTGTGTCTCTGCCACCCTCCTCCCACGTCCATCTCAGGGGCTTCCTGGATCTTCTCCTAGGCGGCAGGTGGTGAGGGGCAGCGGGAGAGACTGTGGTGGGCAGGGTGGGGTGTTTCTAAATAGACAGTGTTCTCCTTTTTCCTGCTAAGGATGGGATAGGATGAACCCTCTTCTTCCAATCCCGTCTCCTCGTTTCTACCAGTGTTCCTCACCTTTATCCTCATCACCATCAGCACCATCGTCACCATCACCATCTTACCTACCAGGTCCCAGCTGGTACTGTGTATTAGGTGATTTGCATACATGATCAGAAACCCTGATGGAAAATTCCTGAGACAGTATCACTGGACCCAGTTTTCAGATGAGAAAACCGAGGCTTACAAACACCAGGCCCTGGCGAAGCCCTCACAGCTGGTGACTGGGGGGAGAGTACTTAACGAGAGAGGGTAGTATACCCTAGTGGTTAGAACATGAGCCTTGGCAGCTAACAAATCTGGGTTTGAGTCTGGCTCTACTGTTTACCTCAGGTGCATTTTCTTAGCATCTCTGAGCATCGATTGCCTTCTCTGTCTCATTTCCTTTGTGTCTCCCCAACAATGCCACCAGTTGGTGGTTAGATACTGTGCCCATTTGGCAGATGCAGAAACTGAGGGTAGGGAAGGGGAGAGCTTTGTCCACCTTTGTGCAATTAGGACGCAGTGCTGGGACCTGGCTCAGGTCTGTCTGGCGACTTTCTCCCTTCTGTCATCCTGTCCATGCTGAACCAGCTCAGTCTTGGGGAGGACTTTTCCTCCCTGGGGTCCCTGGGACAGGCGGGTTTGCGCAGGAATAAGGCACAACCTTCATGTCAAGCTAGAGGGTCAGGTGGTCCACACATGTGACCCCGAGTTGTGTGCAGCTGAACCTGGCCCAGCAGGGGTGGGGGCTCCACAGAGTGAGGAGGGGGTCTCGTCCTGGACATCCAGGAGCTAAGAATCTCCTCTCCCCGAGGAGGCCACATAGTGTAGGTGTTGAATCATCAGGTTCAATCATCATGTTGGAAATCTGGTTCTGCCATGTACCAGCTGTGTGTCAGCTATTTAAACTCTGAGCCTTTGTAGCCTCATTTTTAAAATGGGGCTGATGCCAGGGAGTATCCACTTCACAGGGTCACGGCAAGATGGAATGAGTAACGACACAGGAAGTACTCAGACCAGCACTTTGCAAGTAGGAAGCGCCCAGTTCCTACCATCCACTCTACTATATTTGGCCTGATTGGCTCTGCATCCCTTCTGGAGCGTGGATCCACCCCCAGCCCCAATCTCAGCCCACACAGTGAGCTGTAAGGGGGACAGCTCTGGCCTGGAGTCAGGAGCTCAAAGTGCCCACCTTGGTTTCACCAGAACTTGTTGTGTGGCCTTGGGTGTGTTCCTCCTTCTCTGGTCCTGATTCTCCACCTCTCCTGGACTAGACAGATGGCCCTGGGGCTCCCTGCCACCTCTAAGATCCAGGTACACTGTGATCGGTCTGTACCTAGACCCGCAGAGCCCTGGAGCCTGGGAAGATGAAGGCAGCAGAAAAATCCACTCAGAAAAGAGAGAGAAGGGCATCCCGTTCACTGTGGCCACTGCTCATTATCATTTCTTGAGCAACTTCCTCTATGCTGTGCTGTGCTCTACAGCATTTACAGCACTTTACAGGCATTGCTTCATTCGAAACAACTCTAAGTTGGCACAATTATTATCCCCATTTTACATATGGGGAAACTGAGGCCTTAGGTCCAATGTCATCTCATCCAGGAAGTGCTGTTAGTTCTAAAGCCCTTCTTACCGTGGGCACAGCGCTAAGTAAGATCAATACAGGTATAATTTCACCTAATCCCCAGGCCATTCCTTTGGTACATGCAGGCATCCTCAGCCCCATTTCACTGATTAGAAAACTGAGCTCAGAGAGGCTACGCCAGGACAGAGCAGCTAAGTAGGGAGGTCAGACCCACCATGATGCCCTGTCGACCATTCTCAACCACCCGCTTCCTGACTTTTCTTACCACTCTCTCTCCACGGCCCCCTCTTTCCCATAGCTCGCCTGCTGCCTCTCTGGCTGATTCATCTCAGTCCATTCAGCTGAGTTTTCCTCCGTCTCATCTTACCTTGGACCAACCAACCCATCGTGACTGGTGTTCCTCAAAGACTTGTTTTCATTCTCGTCACTGTCTACACTCTCTCGGGACGGTCTTGTCCACACACGCGGCAGCAGCTACCACCTCCAAAGCTAAGGATCCCAAACTTCCATCTCCAGGGTGGTAGATAGAGATATGGGACTGGCTCTGTCACTTACACACAGCAAGGCCTTGGGTAGGTTGCTTCACCTCCCTGAGCCTTGGTTTTCTCACCTATAAAAGGCGGAAAATGACATCTTCCTCACTTAAAGGTCCTCTGTGATCAAATAGGTCACAGACGTGGCTCTGACCAGCCAAAGACCCGGCACACAATAAGTGCCTGCCCACACCACACACTATCTCTTTTCTTGCCATGAGATTCCCCTGAACCAATAGTCCTTCACCAAACATTTAGCCAATCCTTCTGTGGGTTCCCCAGAGGAAGCAAGGGGGCTCTTTTAGGTGGGGTGGTCAGGGGAGACCTTTATGAGGAGGTGCCATTTGATCGGAGACATGGATGAAGTCAGGGAGTGAAGCTCAGGAGTATCTGTGGGAAGAGCCTTAACAGCTAGTGCAAAGGCCCTGTGGTGGGCGTGTCCTCGGAGAGCTCCAGGGGTGTCAAGATGCTGGTGTGCCTGGAGAGGAATGAATGACGGGGAACATGGTGGGAAATGGGGGTTGAGAGGTGGGTGGCGTCAAGCCAGGAAGCGTCTGGTGGACATTAGCTGGAGGGGTGTGGGGAGATGCGACAGTGGGTAATGTCACCCCTCAGGGGTCAGAAAGGATCCTAATGTGACCATAATGTGACCTTGGGACTTCTAAATCCAGGTCTAACCAGCCAAGCCGCTGCTGGAATGTCCATGCCCCTGCAGAGGGGGTGAGAGACTGTCCAGAGTTGCCCCGTCTGCTGCCCACACTGTCCCCTCCACACCATCCTGACTGGCTGGGAGAGAGGATGAAGGACGTCTCCACTGGAGAGGAGCATGAGAGAGCACACCTGTGCCGGCCCGTCCCCACACCTTTGCTCGCGATGTGATGTGTAGAGACCAGCGTGAGGGTAACAGGCCAATGCTCACCCCACACCTGGCTCACAGTAGGGTCCCAGGAACATTGTATTCCAGTAACATATTCACAGGAAGAAAAAGCTTGGTCCCCTGGGGATGGGGTCCCTGAGATCAGTGTAGGAAATATTAAGGGGAAGGGGGGACCAGAGAGAGCCCATCACGACCTACAGACAATCCTGTCTGCTCTTTCTGCTTGTTGGCTCTGCTGAGATCGCCTTCCTTCCTTCCCTCCCTCCTTAGTCTCCTCCTCCTCCTTCTCTCTTTCTTCTTTCCTTCCTCCTTTCCTCCCTCCCTAGCTCCTTTTCAACAAACTGTAACTAAATTTTCTCTGTGGTGTGATATCCGGTCTCAGTGGGATCCCAGGCAAACGATAATTCCAGCGTCACTTCACTCACGGTGTGATACTGCGCAGGGGCCCAAGGAGACCTGGCTTCTGCCTGGGTGGGGAGGAGAGAGAGAGGGGAGCGTTTTTTCCATAAGACTCTCTGTTCCAGGCCAAGTGCCAGGGTCTAAGAGCTCTTAAGGACCAACGAGAATGTTTAAGGTCCCGGAGAACAATTTATTTGGTTTCGAAATAAAAAAGGAAAGCTGCAAAATTGAAATTGATAAATGTTTAATCGAACGTCTACAAAACATAACATTTTCAACTGCTCACCTTTTCCTCCAACTCAGCTTCTGCATAGTTACATATAATTTGTATTGAGTGCGGGATGGGGGAGCATTTTAAGATGTTTGATCTGATGGGGGAAGGAGTTTCTAAAAGGGAGAGTGTCTGGGGCTGGGAAGGTCTCATGAGAGCCATGTGTGTCCCTGTGTGGATGGGGAGCAGGGGCAGGGGGTGGGGGAGAGTGGAGACTTCACAGAGGAGGGGGCACGTGGCTGGAAGGGTGAGAGGCATTCAACCAGCAGAGAGAAGGGCGCTCCTGGGCAGGGGGAAGGGCACGTGCACAGAAGCAGGCCCAGTGGAGCCTGGCAGGCCTGAGGAACGGGACCCTTCACTGCACCTGCAGCATGAGGCGGCGTGGGGGCAGGGAGGGGCGGCGGTGCTGGGCACACGCGCTCTTTCCCTCCCGGAGCCTGTCTGCGTCTTCACACCTCCTTCCCCATCATTAAAGCCCAGCTCCTCTGTCATCCTCCTGGAGGCCGGGCCAGCATGGAGGCCCTAAGGCCGGCTGGGTCTTCCCACTGGCCCCTCTGGCCTGGCCCTAAGAACCCCGCTTCTGCTCATGGGCCTTTCTCCCTGGTTTAGTATGAGGAAGCACAGATGTGTAGACTAGGGAGAGAAAAAAATAACTCGGGAACACAAAGCAGATTCCAAATTCCCTTCTTGGGTAATTTCTGGAAACAAGTCCATTTCCCTTCTTTCTCCCCAGCCCAGTGTTTCAATGGAAACCTCCCTCGTGTCCATGTAAGGGAAAGCCATGCTGTCGCAAGCCCATTTGGGGATGGCACCCATTCTCTGCCCAGCCAGAGAAGACCTCTAGGCTGGCAACGGGAACCTGAAGACCCCTGTCTTCCCAGGGCCCTCGGAGGGAAACCTGGGGTTTCCTGGGGCTGGATCTTCCACAAGCGGATCCCACCATCAGTGCAGACCTGCCAGCGGCCCCACCAGCCACCAGTGCAGCAGTGGGGCTACGCTCCTCTTTTCCAGAAATGCTAAAGCTTGCTGGGGTCGAGTGCTGCAAACTTGGTGGAGGTTGGGGGG